>NC_057770.1:4504372-4739932 GCF_014825855.1 Bombus pyrosoma | reverse complement strand
ATATATATATGTGAAACAAAACCAAACCTTTCTTATAACGGAAGTGACGTGGAAATGCAAGATTCTACTTTATTTAATTACGCACTATTTAATTACATATATATCGTTATTTGCACTTTAAAAAGTATCGTTTTTGAGAAATATGAATAATTTAAGAAATAAATGTCATAATATATGACAAAAGTATAATAAAATATGAACGCGCATGCGTAATTTCAGCAAATCGAAATCACTGTACAACTTTAAGCAGATATACGAGAGACGCGTGCTAAAGTTAACCTCGACGGTTGCATGCACGACCACGTTTAGATAGGTAAGTTGGTTTAATTTCGTAAAACTAACGAAGTATGTGTCTCTGTATTTTATATGTTATTTTAATCGAAATAATTATTGAGTATTAATCGTTAATTAAAATAAATGTAAAAACTAAATGGATTTGCGGTAGTAATTTCAGTTTCAGTTGCAATTATATCGTTAACCATATATGTATATATATATATGCATACAAGTTCATATTTTGTTGAAATATTAAGTATATATATAGATATTGTATATCATGTTTTAATTAAAATGATTAAAACATAAATTATATATACTATATGAAATATGTTGAATAGGAAATTATACATAACAAGTAGATAAAACTTGTTCTCATTGTATTTATCAGAGACAAGATTTAGCTGTTTTCTTCGTAAAAGATGATCGCGTCCTTGATCTTTTTTATTTTTCATTTACAGCAAATCAGTATTTATATCATATAGGGCAGTAATGGCGAAAGCAAATATGGTTAAAAATATAAAAAAGCGATCAGCGAGTGTGTCTGGGATAACTGAAAAGAAAACAGAAACATCAGGAAATATCAATAAAGATTTTAAGAAGAAGAAAACAGAAAATGGAACTGTACAAAATGGACAACCAAATAAGCAAATTACTAAGAATTCACCTAAGAAATCTAAAAATGAAAAGAAAAATAATGATTTAGGAATTGCTCAAAATCCTAAGAAAAAGGAAACAAATGAAGCTATTTTACAAAAAAGTAAGAAGAAAACATTAAGTACGGCGGAACTGTTGAAATTGAGACAAGAATACCGTAAGAAACGTAAAGAAAATAGACTGTCGCAAACACATTTGTCACCAGCTAATTTATCTGTTGAAAACATAAAAAAGAAAATTGGATCAATAGAAAAACGAGAGGAACTCACAAGAAGCGCTAAGAGGAAACTAGCAGCACTTAAAAAAAAGTTACGAGTAGAGGAAGGAGTAGGCAAGGTAGAAAAAGGAAAGAATGAGAAGTCACTAGAAATTGTGAAACAAAAACAAATACAAAATGCAAAGCCAATGCAAGGGAAAGTGGATGCGAAGTCAAATAAAGAGAATAAAAAGAAAAATGCTAAACAAAGTAAAACTCTTTTAAAGCAAAAAAATGAGGGAAATGATGACGATGATGAAGAAGATGAAGAAAATGAGGATGATATGGAGATAGATGATGAATTAAGTGAAGATGACGATGGAACTGATGTAGAAGAAGGTGATGAAGATGATGACGACGATGACGACGACGATGATGATGATGATGAAGAAGAAGAAGATGATGATGATGATGATGACAACGACGGTGATGCGGAAGAAGAGGGTAAAAATGACAAGAATAATGAACAAGGCAAAGACAATGAAATTAAAACAAGTAATGTACAAAAAGGAAAAGGGAAATCTGCAAATGTAGAAGAAGATGGCAAGAAGAAAAGATATGTCCTTTTCGTAGGAAATTTGCCATATAAGTAAATATATATATATATATTTTTATTTCTCTCATGCAAAGCGTATACACATATATTCATGTATATATTCTAATAATTAAATTCTTATATTTTAGTATTACTAACGAAGAACTTAAAAAACACTTCTTAACTAAGGTCAGTCAAGTAGTCGATATTAGGATACCTAGGAAAGATGCAAACACAGCACGTGGATTCGCTTATGTTGAGCTGGCCAATAATACAGATTATGAGGTAATTTTACGTAGTAATTAATACTTCGTTTATCTTAAATATTAGAATTAACCATCTGTATATATTTAATTATACATTGTTATACTTATTTCTTAACAGAAAGCACTTTCATTAAATCATTCATTTGTTAATGGAAGAAGGATAAATGTGCAATATTCTGGACCTGACAGGAAAACAGCTGTTGCAAAGAATTTCAAATTACATGCTCTGCAAAAGGCAGGAAAATTTGCAGGTGGAAGAAACAGATATAATCAGAAATATGCAAATAACAAGGGAAAGCAAAATATGCGAACGGTGAAAACATAATTGTTAAACCAATAGAAGTAATTTGAAATAAATGTTTAAACCTATCTTCGCTACTTTCCCTAGTTGGACATTTAGAATTAAGTTTTTTTATGTAATCAATATCATTAATTGTAAAGACCTACATGTTGGATAATACATATAAAAGTTTTATGTACTAGAACATGTTTAATTTGTTTATGATATTAACCCAAGTTGCATGAAATTATCGTCTATTTCGGAATAAAATCATCGTACATTCATCAGAACAAAGGTTCAACTTCATACGTTAACGTAAAAAGAGATTACTACAAAATTTATATCTAGTAAATAGATAAAGAAATGTGGTTATTTTTTTCATAGCGATTCTAATGTTGTATATTATAACCGAGGAACTGTAGTTTCAATTTATAATAAAGAAAGGTTAGAAACGAATTTTGACAAGTTATAAAAAAATGTCTAAATCAAAAATAATAGATAAAGCGTTGCAAGATGAGATGATAAATAGTTCTCTAGATTTTGACGTAACGATTCCATGGTCCAAAGAATTAACGGAGGTACTATCTTTGAATTCGTCGCAATTGAGTATTTTATGAAATAATTATAATTGTAAAATAAGTGTAAAAGGAACTTATATCTTTAACACATCGCAGGAAATTTTACCTGATCACATCATATTCCCAAAAGAATTAAATTTATTTTTAAGGAATCGGATACAGGTAATTAGGATAAATACAGTTTATACATTAATCATTCTTTCAAAATGACATTTATAGAATATATTAAATGTAAAAGAAAAAAATCGATTTCACCATAAAGTGAAATTAATATCGCGAAATAAATAACAGGATTTAATTGCTGAAAATGGTTGTCTGCGTCGGGCGCTCGAAGAGGCGGAGGAGAAAATCCACAAAAAGCAAGGAATTGCAGAATGGGGGCATTCAACAATTTTAGGGAAACCTCATGAAGTAGCAACAGCAAAGATCATTGAGCTTAGCAGAAGATGTCGAGAACAGATAGCTGAGATTGAAGTTCTTAAATCAAAGTGCAAAAATCTAGAAGTGCATTTAACTAACAAAGAAACGGAATTAGAGAATGAGCGACACGAAAGGAGACATTCGAACACTGATGACTCCTCTCAGAAGAGTGAGTTATATTAAAGATTTTTCAGTCGTACACGACATTCTTATACTGTTACATTCTTCCATCATCATCATTCCGCCATATTATGATCGAGATACAGGATGGTATCCTTGACAAAGGTACCAAGAATAGTCAGCCGAAGGGAGACGAGGATCGAATCAAACATTTGTACGAAAAGTTACAACAGACTCAAATAAAACTCTATGAATCCAAAAATATTTGTGCCAGTCTCAAACAAGAGATTAATAAATTGCATAAGGTATTGTTTTTAAAACTTTTATCGGAAAATTTATATATAAATAAAGAATATATAGAACACACACACACACAATACGCGCGCATGCAATGCATAATTTTTAATGTTGAAAATGTAGTTATTGTACAGCGAAATTGGTGTAAATGTGAATTTGAATAATTTATTGAATCAATCTGGATGGCGAGGAAGAGCTGAACAGATTCATCTGCTGCAGCAAAAGATAACGGAACTGCAATCAAGATTGTCGGGATACGAAGGAACGCAAAAGACATCCATCGGTATTAAAACGAAATTCCGGAGTTGTAGGTTTTTATTTATAAGGTGTATGTCTTGTGTATTAGTGTCTGTAGAACGGAAAAATTTGGCAAATCTTCGAAATGTTGAGAAAGAGAGGCGGCGACAAATAGAAGATTCAGCGAAGCAACTTCGGCAAACGGAAGTCATCGTTGAGGGATACAAGAGGAAGCTAGAGGCTTCGAAGGCAAGAATAAAAGTGCTGGAGCATGAGTTGAATGTTGCGAAAGGAAATATTGCCATATTAAATGAGAAGAGATCTCATGATAATCATTTAATCGAGACACTCAATGTATGTATACGACGATATTGAAATTGATCGTTGCTCTTGAAGTTAATGAAAATAAAATTAACAGAATCGGCTTAAAACTACCGAAATAAAACACGAAGAACGCGAGATAGATATGAAAAATAGAGCAGAGAAGTTCGAACGTGAGTACACGAACTTAAAGAACGATCTGCAGTCGGCGCAACTTCAAATCGATCGGTTGCGTAGAAGACTAGAAGAACGAGAAATCGAGATAGATAAGTTGAGGTACTTTATTCTTTGAAAAGATTAAGTATAAATAAATTTTTGTACAAATGTGTAAAATTTATTGTAGAAATGGAACAGTCCCGAACATGTGGGATATTAAATCTCGAAGTATTGCGCAACCTGAAGAGTTATTAAATAATTTGAACCACAGTGGCCCTCCTCATAGCGCTCGAAGTACGTGCGAACCTAACGAATATGTAACTTTGGCTTTTGCTGCTGAAGCTGAAAGAGAGAGACTGCTGGAGTTAATAACAATCCTCAACAGGCGTCTAGATAAAGAGAGAAACTATGCCGACACTCTTTCTGTGAGTCTTCAACGCTATATTGCTTTTTTTCTATCTGTTGCTTGAATTTTTCGGGTGAATTTGAAGGTGAATTATATATGTAGAACACGTTACGTAATGAGAAAGATAAATCGGCGAAGTTAGAATTAAAGATACGAAAATTGGAGACAGAAAGAATAGGGATTGTCAAAATTGACACTGGCTATAAAACGAAATTGCCAAAATTATCGAAGGCCAGTGATAAAGAAATGAATGTTGAACAAATGCGGCTCAAGTAAGCTTTAAAAACAACACAAAAACAAACAAAACATATAAATATATATAAATTATAGATACATTTAACGATTCCTAATGCCATGTAGAATGGAGTTATTACAAGAGGAATGCCTCGCGTTGAAAGCTAGATTAGACACTGTGCAACAGGACAAAGCTGAGGACCTTGCGACTTATAAGCAGATGCACGAACAAGTTAGAAAAATTTTTCATGAAGCCTGCAGGTATTTAAGAACGCAACATGAGAAAACAAAAGTATTAAAAGAAGTATTTTAAAGAAGATGTTTCTTTTCAGAAGCAAACCACTGCCTCCCATTGGTAGTCGTTCTACCATTACAGTTTAATCAGAATTTCAAACTTTCGATAGCCTTCTAAGAGTCTAAAACATTCGATAACTCTAGTGGAGCGAAACCGAACAAATTTATTACGATTGTACATCATGAAATAAAGTATAATGGTTTCACCGGTGAATCATAATTTGTTCATCGACGTTTGTTAGTTCCTTCCGAATGGAATTGTGTAAGAACTACAAAACTGTGTGCGATGATGTAACTAGGACACGAGATAAGGTGCAACGCACCACGTAAACGCGCGTGACATCGTCGAAGCAACGGTTCCGTTTCTATCTCTCATTATTCTTCCTCCTTTTCCCCTTTTATAAAACCTGTGTTTGCTCTGAACCACTGTAAACGCGTTAACTCTTGCCATTGATATCGTTCGTCGATTCTACATCGGAAGATTCATGCCTTTTCCTAAAAATTAAAAAAACGAGATGTTTAAAAACTATACTCTTATTTACTTTTCTTTATCGTTTTTCTTTCCATTACAATTATCGGATGAAAGGAAAGCTTCTTAAAGAGAAAAGAGAACTATAAGACTGACGAACTACTATTTCTAAGTAGTAGCATATCTTTTCCTTTCGAATGATATGACATAGTTCAAACAAAGTGATACTACCATCTTTCCCATATCTTCGTAGAAACTTTCACATGAAAAGGAAGGTTTTAGCTCAAGCGGAACTCTTTTAATACTTTTCTTTAACCTTCTGAATAGAAATCCTATTCCATCAACTTATATTTTATACGAAATCTCTCAATTCTCAAATCCAATTCTGAATCCAAATCTAAAACTGCAGTTCTCTTTGAAAACCTAACTGATGATTGACTGCATGTTGCCACAAGGATATTTATATAGAGATTCGTGTTAAGAAATCTTACAAGTAAATACATCGATTGTAGCATCTCTGGTGCAGAAATATCTTTCGTAAGAAAATTCAGTTCAGGGCGTTCCCGTCGACGCTAAGCTCAAGCATACAGGTGCGAGCTTACAGGTGTTGGCGCTTCTACCTGATAAGAAGCATACCCGTGACGTCAGATCAGCGCTGGTAGAGTATATGAGTGGCACCGGAGAGACATCCACGTCACTCGTTCTTGAACCTCTTCGTTCGTTTGTTCTGCAAAGAGTTGTTTTTTGGTTATTATATTATCCGTCTCGTTGG
The DNA here is from genome assembly GCF_014825855.1 of Bombus pyrosoma. Classification (NCBI taxonomy): domain Eukaryota; kingdom Metazoa; phylum Arthropoda; class Insecta; order Hymenoptera; family Apidae; genus Bombus; species Bombus pyrosoma. The sequence continues at coordinate 4,733,358 of NC_057770.1, read as the reverse complement.
TTCGTTGCGCGCCCCTTTCACAGCTTCGTTATTCCTCTACGTTTTCCTCACACGATGACGTGCAACGAGAAGAAGCTGCGAGCGGAATGTATGTTCATGCGGAAGTCTAGCGTGATCATTCATGGTTTTGGGACTCAGGGGTACCGATCAGGTAAGTCTTTGAGCCGCCACAAACTTTGCCTCAAAGTAGATTAAAGATACCGGAAGTAGTTCGCTTCAAATGCCATTTTATTGGAAATGAAAAAGATGCGATAGAAACTGGTAAATACGTTTGAGGACTGTTTGTATAAAGAATTGTATTTCAAAGAAAAGGGAAAAAGTCTTGTTTCGTCGAAGGCGCTCATGTCCATCGTTGCTGAAGTTCCTGCAACCTCAAGTACCTGCAGCTGGAATTCTTCGTGCCGCGGTCTTTTCATGTGTAAATTCCAGGGATATAATTGCTACTCGAGAATACACGACGTCAGTTTCGCGCTTGAACTAATGATTATGTAACGTACGGGCATCGGTAATGAAACATTTTACAACGACCCCGATAACGTTGTTTCTCAGGTATTCGAGATATTTGTTTCGCGACATTGTCTATCGTAGAAATCTTTTGATAAGCGAAAATATCGCATCGTTACGATATCTCGGTTAGTGTTCGTAGACTTCGCATTTTCATCGTGACGACGGTGTTCCCACAAAATATTGAAAATAACGTCGTCGAAAATAACGACGGATTGTACATCTGATTGAGGAATCTGGATGAATATTTGTCCGAAATAGTAATTTTAATCGATGAACACGCCAGAAGACACATTGGCGTTGATAATGATATTGTTACAATTACTGCGATAACGATGTTAAACGTGCCTCGTATTTGTTTAGATGGTTATCATATCGGAATCGAGAGAAATCTCAGAATGATGGTTTTTAATATTCAATTTCTTCGAGCGAAGCACACAAATATTTTACACGTTGGCATGTTAATAAAACTATACTTTTATCGCAAATAAGCGCGCAATTAAGAGGATAACGTGAAACTCATTAAAGTTGGTAAATAGACTACGATGGAATAAAGAGAATCAGTGTATTGCTTAATTTCATCTTCTTTTATCTTGTTGAAACTAATCTTTACTTAAGATCTTCCCAGGAAAAACTGTTAATAAGTTCAGTTAATTTATTATTTCGAATAAAGTATAGAATGAAAGTAATTAAAGATTTCAATTTATTTGATCGTATTTCGAGATTGTACAAGTTGCTTGCAAATTGAGCGACGAAATCCTTCTACTTGAGGATTTTTTGGTAATACCTGTACTCTGTACAAGTCAACTCTTTATCGCTTTTATCGCATCGTCTACTGATAACGTGTAATCGTTGGCTTCTCTCAAAGGTGATATTCGATATTTGTCGTCAGATTTAACAAACGTGTGTTTTTATTGATTCTTCTTCGGGTACGCGATAGAAGAATATTTAAAAAAAGAATATGATATGTACCTGAGCAATTATTGAAGATGCTGAACGTTTCATTATGCAACTTTGTCTAGTTTTCCTTTGTGCAACGAAATAACGAGGAAAGGCATAAATTTTGTTGTGACGTAATACAAACTTAAGACTTGCGATATAATTATGAGATTTACGCAGTCGAAGGCTGCGTGCCAAGCTATTTACCATATTATTCTATATTATCAACTTCTTCATTATTGTAATCAAGCTCATACGAATATGGACGCTCTTTGGTAAGGTATCATAAACGTCCTAGCTATTGCACGTGATTGATTTAATGATCATGGTTTTACCTGTGAAAATCGTGTAGATGATAAGAAAAGGAATAAAAGAAAAATATAGTGTATAAATACAATTAAACTCCAGTGTAATTAAATGTTTGTCTGTTTAAGCAGTTGCTCAGAATCAGTAAAAATGTCAACTGAATAAATAAAGATTTTGAGTCTATGGTGCTACCTTGGGGAAAATTAACGCGTTTATTCATTTTAGTTTATTTGGAAATTAGTTATTATTCGTTAATTACAGCAAACGTACTGTTACAGTATAGTTATACGGATACTGATAATTCACGATAATTTCAATTGTAAGTGTATTTTTGCAAATTTATAGTTTTGCCTCGATCTTTAGATGTTCGTTAGCTCCTTTAAGATTCTTTATACTATAGAATATCTCTAAAATAGTCATGGTTGATTTTTTAACTAAGCGGTATCTGATAACAGTTATCGAAACAACGAATTATTCGAACTTATCGCGGATTGATAGAATTATCGATCAATTTAGAGTGCGACCCTGCGTATCGTACGTTTTGTTATTGCTTGAAATTTATCATTAGGTTATATCGTAATCTTTGAACTGATCGCCTAATTGAATCTTGATTTGCAGTTTAATGTATTTTTAGGATTGAACGTTCGGCAAACGCATCGGAATGAAGAAGAAGAGGAAGTGTTAACGACTCATGGCACGAGCTAACGCACGGAGGTTATGTTTACCGCGCAATCAGGTGGCAACGCTAAAGAGGAAGAAGTTACTCGCACCTCCATGATAACAAGCAAAGCTGCTATGCTCATGTTATATTCCACCACGGCGACACTTTCTGTCTTTCAGCGTTTTCTTGCTTAATATTGTATAAGATATGAACGCCTTATGTGAATCAAATTTCTTCTTCTAATAGAAGCATTATTTCAAATGTTTTATACCGTTAAGGACAATACAATTTATGAAAATCAAAATCTCTATAGCTGTAAACAATATTGCTGATAAAATGTAAAACTCTTAGGGTTTTAGGTGTCACAAGGAAGTGATTTAAATGAAGGATAACGACAAAAGGCGCGCGCTATGAAGAGAGCTATCCATCGACAGTATGGTGATAATAGACACTGTCATGGAGTTGCTCTCTTTGTGGACGTAGCTTTGCTCAACGATTATCGACGATAAAAGTGGAACAAATACACGATTAAAGAAATTTATTTACTTATGTAAATTTAATCGCTTATTGTCAATGTATCATGGATATTCTCTATACAGTATGAAATCTCTTTCCTGATTATTTCCTGCGATAAACAGAAATTAATGGTTTTTTTTATCATTAAGAACGATGTAAACTGTACATAATACAATTTTTAATTACCTTTTATCTTCCTACATTTATATTTTCCCCTTCTTTACCGGTTAAAACAACAGCAGTTCTTTATCCGGTTTACATGTTTCGCGTTACAGGGAAGTTGTTTGTATCGGCGCGCGCATCTATCAAATATTGGCGCGCATTTTTAATCAAAGAGCCGAAAATTAAATGCTGTATTTAATAGCCCTCATTTAAGTCATAATTTTCTGTTATTTGTTGCGGCTTGAAATATTTTCCTGGATCTTTTAACTTTAAAATTCGATTTAAGTGATCTTATACAATTGTTCGGATTGGAGAAATTGTTAAAATTAACGCATAATGATATATAATAATTGCGAAACCGTATGCAACTGGAATATGATCTCAACACTCTAAAGAATCTGTGTACAAAATATTTAACAGGCACCAGACAGTAAACAAATGTTAAATCTGATATATTAACCGTGATAGCGCATAAGCTAATACAACGCAAAGAACCATTCGCGTTCCGAAAATGCTAATACGAAATCATAAATAACTTTATTTGAGGACTGTGATAAGTGTGTACTTATGTACATAGTCTACATAATAAGGAACAAAATTACTTTGAAAAGATCACAAATACTTGTTTGATTTATTTACATTTTGAAATTCTTCTAATTTTGATTCTCAAAACCAGTAATCTTCAACATATGTATCCGTGTACGTATTCAGCTCTAGTTCCCATCGCTAACAATATTTATGACTATGTTTTATGTTAAATCGATAATGTTGAAAGTGATACAGGAATGATAGAACATTCAAACAGTTCGTATGATACAAAAACGTATTGATTATTAAATTTATTTTAATAGATGAATACTAATATAAAGAAACCGTAATACGAATAGGATACGATCGATTGAAATTATTTAATACTAAAGATGATAAGTAATTTAATATACTCAACTGATAATGTAGATACTTTGCTGCGAATATAGCAGCAAGTTTTATTCTAATATTATTGTCAATATTATCATAAATCGACCATATTTTCTATTTCTTTTACACTTGTGATCTATAGTAAATACAATGTTTATAACGTTTACATATAATAGAAGTCTAATTATAGGGTTTTCGATTGAAATAATTGGAGATAATTAGAGCGTTACATCTAGGAAATTTTTGCGATATAACTTATATATGGCTGTATTGCAATGTAATGTTGCACTTGAAGTTGGCACAAAATGGATGCTGCTTGCAAATATATCAATTTCAACTAAACATCGATATACAAAATGGGTAATCAATTGGTCGGTATTGCGCCTAGTCAAATATTTCCAGTCGAACATTATTTGACGGACCATAGTGATTTATTATTTGATGTAAAGTGAGTATTTTAATCCAATGCTATAAAATGACTAACTTTTCACCAACTTATATTCTGTTGAAGCTTTTCATAACATATTTAATCTAAATTAAAGAATCTTGGAAATATCCTCCAATAGAAGAAATATAATATGCATCTATATGCATTTTGTATAAGACAGAATTATTGAACGTAAATGATGAATCACGTAAATGACATATAAATTATATTTATACATTGCCATTTGGTTTTTGCAATTAATCATTATGTGTCTACAGCTTAGGAAGTACTAGATTTTTTAAAGTCGCCCGAGCCAGGAGCCAAGAGGGTCTTATAGTAGTTAAAGTTTTTGTTATTCATGATCCAACACTTCCGCTCTCTGCTTATAAAGAAAAGCTTGAGGAAATCAGATCTAAATTAGCATCTGCCGTAAATTGCCTACCTTTTCAAAGAATGATTGTAAGTATTTTTAAATAGTATTTATGTTGCACCGTATATTATAGATTAACATATAATTATAAATAAATATGTGTTTATATAAGCTCACAGAAAAATCAGGATCAATAATGAGGGAATATGTAAAGTATTCCCTTTATGACAGAATCAGTACTAGGCCATTTTTAACAAGCATAGAAAAAAAGTGGATCACCTTTCAAGTTTTGTATGCTTTACATCAATCTCATAAGGTAAGATGATATCTAAAATTTCCTAAATGAACGAGTTATGTTATTTGAAGCTATTACATTAGATAATTATCAAATGTCAATTAACTATGTTTAAGAATTTCAGTTGCTCATTTCTTGTAAATTAGTCCTTAGCTGATAAAACAACAAGTTGAAATGCTTTTCACAGTGTCAAACAATGAACATAACTGCAATCCTGTCCTGAAAGAACATTAAACAACAAAATTAAAATATTACTTCTCATTTGACTATAGTTTGGAGTCTGCCATGGTGATATAAAACTAGAAAACATTATGATAACCAGTTGGAACTGGATTTTACTCACAGATTTTGCAAGTTTTAAGCCGACTTATCTACCTGAAGATAATCCTGCTGATTTTTCATACTTTTTCGACACCTCTAGGAGGAGGTACACAATTAAATAGCGTAATCCTTGACGATCATTGTTATATTATTGTTTCAAACAATGATTCATTATTATCACCTATTTCAGAACATGTTACATAGCACCAGAACGATTTGTGAAAACACTGTCTTCAGAATTAAGCAATACATTATTATTATCAGAACAGGAGCTAAAAACAGGTGACTTACATCCAATGATGGACATTTTTTCTGCAGGCTGTGCATTAACAGAATTATATAACGAAGGACATCCGCCATTTGATTTTTCTCAATTATTAGGTGAGTGTAATATACATAAAGATCGTATATAAGTTGTATATAAGTTGTATATATAATATTATTTCAATAAAATATTTAAGAATTTCATTATTGTGATATCCTAAGCATATAGAAACAATGAATATTCAGTGAGCAAGCATTTGGATACAATAGAAGATTCAGGAATACGTGAACTTCTTGCATCTATGTTGGAGAGGAATCCAGCAAATAGAAAAAGCGCTGAAATTTATTTAGCTCAAGCTCGTGGAACAGTATTTCCAGAATATTTTTATTTATTTCTTCAACCATATATGCTTATCTTCTCTGCTGCCCCAATTTTATCTCCTGATGAAAAAATTAACAGACTTAAAAAAGATATTGGTAATATCATTAATATTTTAAAAGCGGAGGAAAACGAAAAAATGAAGAGCGACATAAGAAAAGCAGAAGTCACACAAAATAACCATTTTGAAAACAATGTGGAATCAACTAAGGACGATTCTGGTCACAGTGAAGATAATACTATCATAGAAGTTGACAGTGATCAAAGTTTTGACAAGAGCGATTTAAATCAAAGCGATCCGAAAACTGTCCAAATTCAAAACTCTAATTGTAACAGTCAAACAGATCAGCAATCGGGCACTATATTAGTTGAAAGTCAAAGACGAAAAATAGATTTAAAGAGCGAGAAAAAGGTTTTATCTTCAGAACCTGTTGAAGGATTGGTTATTATTACTCAGCTCGTTACTTCGTGCATACGAGGTTTACATCATTCTCAATCTAAATTACAAAGTTTAGAAATATTACTTGAACTTGCTGAAAACACATCAGATGAGACAATATTGGATCGAATTTTGCCTTATATCGTAAGTATTTTAATATGAAACGAATAAAACTCCAATAACTGTTAACAAAGTTTATCCAATATATCGTACATTTAGTTTCATTTAGTTCATGATCCTGCTCCACGTGTACGGGTATCAGCAATACACACTTTGACAAAATGTTTGCATCTTGTAAAATCAATTCCACCATCAGATGTGAACATCTTTCCAGAATATATTTTACCTGGTTTAGCACATATCACACAAGATGAAGCTGTAATTGTTAGAGCCGCTTATGCAGAAAATATTGCACATTTGGCACACATTGCATTGCGTTATTTAGAAAATGCTCATTTATCCAACTTAGGTAACAAAGAAGGTCCAAAGCCAAGTTATGATAGTGAGCTTCAAACTTTGCACGAAATGGTAATTGATAAAATTACTTTCAACAATATTTATGTACGCTATGTATTAAAATATATATAATTATTAGGTGCAACAATCTGTGTCCATGCTATTAACAGATCCTCAGAATTTAGTAAAACAAACATTAATGGAAAGTGGAATAAATAAACTATGTGTATTTTTTGGAAAACAAAAGGCCAATGATATTCTGCTTAGTCATGTAATTACTTTTTTAAATGATAAGGAAGACAAAGAGTTAAGAGGTTCCTTTTTCGAATGTATTGTTGGTGTCGCTGCTTATGTTGGTTGGCATAGTAGTCCTATTCTTATGCCTCTTCTTCAACAAGGGCTAGCAGATCCTGAGGAGTTTGTAACCACAAAGGCTATTAGTGCAATGGCAACTCTCACAGAATTAGGTCTCTTACACAAGTCTGCTCTTTATCAACTTTTATATGAAACCATGGTCTTTTTAGTAAGTTATGCCTTAACAATGCTAATAATTATAGGATTGCAATTTTTGCTATTCGATATCTTGAATTTAAACTCCTTTGTAGGTGCATCCAAATTTATGGATAAGACATGCGACCGTTGGTTTCATATCTACGGCGGCAAGAACACTGAACTTAGTAGATGTTCAGTGCAAAGTTCAATCAATAATACAGCCCTACTTAAAACATCCATTAATTCAAATAGAAAAAGAAGTTTTGTTATTAGAAGCCTTGGTATCTCCTATACCAAGAATTGTTTATGATTCCCTTGTAAAATACAACGATGTGGAGGAACTATTTCAAGTTCTTGAACAAAGACAAACTGCTCGAGCTAAAGCAGTAACAGGAATAGTACCACAATATAGTGAAATGAGCACTTCATTACGGAATGTAAGTTGAAAATCTTCTTTGTAAATATGTTTTGCAATTTTCGAGAAATCTAATCAATGCTTTTTAGCTTTTCAGACGTTTGAGTTCGGAGTCAATGACTGAAACTGTTGAAGACCAATTATTAATAATGAAACCACATTTAATGAAAATCAATAAGTATAGAAATTCAATGGATGCGAAGCTAAGTACAGCTAAATCGATAGATGGAAAGTTAGAATTAAATACTATGAAGGACAAGATACGACATCATATAGTAATATTATATCCTGATACAAAAGGTGATCTAGGTCTTCCGCCATTTAAACGATTAGATCGTAGAACATCAGATAGTGTTGGCACGTATGCAACAATGAATCAAGAATGGCGTACAATGTTCGCAGCTCAAGACAATGTTCAGGTAATTAGAAACATGTGATCTATGTTCATAATTAAATTTTGATAGAATTGTAGTAAATCTTTTTTATAATCTTTTTTATAATAGCACGCTGTTAAAATGTCAGATATGACAGGAAGTAATGGAAGTCCTAGCCAAAGTTTACACGGAGGGGATATCCACTTGTCACCACAACATAGTTTATCTGACATGAATAGTATAAATGACCATTCTCTTCACGAACGTTCATATATTCAATGTATGTGTTTTCAAGAATACTTTTGGATGTTAATGTATTATTTATCTATTTATTTATTTATTTATTATTATTATTTTTTTTTTTTTGCTACAAGACATACAGAAAATTTAATGTAATTTTGTAGACAGGTGTGCACCTTGTAGATTAGAAGTAAGACAACTAACGTACAGAAAACAAGAACAACATGCTGCAGCGTTAAGAGCACAGCATTGGGCTGATAACATTGCATGGCAAGCTGGTAATTAATAATTATAAAAATGTATTTTTCAAGCGCAATATCGTTGCTATAACTATTTTTGATTAAAAAAAGGTTCAAGATTATTACCAAGTGGATGGAGACCTAGAGGGGTACCAATTGCACATCTTCATGAACATAGAGCTGCAGTAAATAGGCTAGTTTCTATACCGGATACTAGTTTATTTGCCAGTAGCTCTGCGGATGGATGTATAAAGATATGGGATGCGAGTAGAATGGAAGGTCGAAATATCGCTAATCGTTCTAGGTAAGATCTTTATATAATGTACTATCAGGCTAAGTGCAATATATCTTGTATTTAAATTCCATTAGGCAAACTTACATGCATAGAGGTGGTCCTCTAGTTGGCTTAGCTATATGTGATCAGGGACAATCATTAGCAAGTTCTGCTAGCCAATCAGGCACTGTATTTGTTTTACGAATTGAATCAAATTCTAGTAAAATGAGCGTCATCGGTACCAGACAATTAGATCTTCAGGTGATTATACTTGCTTACTTACTTTATATTTTCGGATTTTTAAATAAATTAATACTGGAACCTTGAATTATTGTATTTAGGAAGAAGGATGTGCAGTTGATTTGCAGTATTTAGACTCTGGTTCACAATCAGTCCTTGTTTATGCATCGCTTTATGGTTCATTGGTAGGGTGGGATTTAAGATGTCCCGGTACAACATGGCGTTTAGAAAATGACCTAAAACATGGAGTAATTACCTCATTTTGTGTAAACAATTATCAACAATGGTTGACCCTTGGTACAAGTTCTGGCGTACATACTTGCTGGGACTTGCGGTTTCAATTACCGATAACCAGTATTAAACACCCTACAAGTAAGTTTACAATTGTTTTAAATTCGTATAGAATGAAATGTATTGCATTGAATAATCCTCAAACTTTATAAAATCTAATTGACTTTAGATGCAAGGGTGAGGAAGGTAATTACTCATCCCACAGAACATTCCTGGATTATTTCGGCTGTTCAAGGAAACAACGAAATTTCAATGTGGAATCTCGAAACTGATTTTCGTCAGATGGTTCTCTGGGCGTCAAGTGCACCTCCACTTAGTCATTCACAAGGTGGTCATAGTGTATGTGCAATGTACTCTGGATGTATCGATCGCTCAGGCTTCTTATTAGCCGGCGGTACTGATATGAGATTGCGCTTTTGGGACTTAAACACACCCAACGAATCGTATGTTGCATTGCCTGCTGCTAATGATGTCACTCCTCCAAATTCATTGGCATATGAGTTAGTATTTGTAATAGAGTTTGTTTAAAATAACATTGTTTACATATTATGACTAATAGAATATGATTTACATATATTTTCACATTTTACAGACAACGTTTAATTGATGGAACCAATGTCGTTCAAGAAGTCTTAGCTGGAGGTGGTCCAACTCCATCATCCGGTGGAGGAAGCAGTATTAGAACAAGAAATTCTGAAGAAGGTGGTCAAGGTCCAGAAACTCCGCCATCTGGACATCACGACACTATTTCCGCTGTAGCTATGTCTAACACGTGTATTCTTACCGGTAGTACGGATGGATTAATACAAGTTTGGAAATGATTGTTCTCCATTTCATCGTGTCACGTTACAAAGCTGCACGCATTGTACAAATTTTTTTAATGTATCACAGATTTATTCTGGGGAAAATATTTTGATCAGACATCGAGATTTTTATGACCGAACTTGCGTGCTACAGTAATACTGTGATTTTATTTGTACATAATATGTAATATATAGATAACGTATATAAGCTCATCGATAGTGATAATTATAATATACAATGCATTTCTTAAATGGAACGTAAAGTTTAAGTTACTTTAATACAGCGATGATTCTTGTGAAATATAAATGATTTATTTTTCTACGTAAAATAGAAAGGAGAAAGAGAGCTTTGTTGTACTGTAATATACAAAGACGGTAAATCAATGACATTTAGTTTTAGATAACGTAATAACAACAACTAATCATGTGGACATAATACAAAGGAAAATGTACTAACGCATACGATTAATGTACAAAAAAGTATCAGAATCCCTTGATATATAATTTATATTATATACCGGCAGGTATATACGACTGCGTACTTTCATGTCATTGGTTATACATAGTAAACTTGTATACCGACTGAAATACTCATAACCAGTGAATATCTTCGTATTCCCTGATATATTGTTACAATAAATTCATATTTTTAATGGATTTCTATGTGTAGTTCAATCGTTCATGCTTCATACCTCCGTTAAACAAATCTATCTGGTTACCAAGGGCAAACTGGTGCAGAAGGATAGGGAACTTGACCCGGAAATGCGTAAGGATTGGGATTTATCGTCCTACAAATTTCTTTCCATCTTTCCTTCCCTGCTTTCCCTTGTCGCCGTCTGTATTGCTGATTCTTGTAGCTCGGTGGTAGTTGATAATCATAATCTGGTTGTTTACCGAAAAGAATTTCGACCCAAGGGGCTGCAGACCCAGCGGCAATCAACAATAAAAATATGAACAAAATTTTCATTTTGTTCGCGCTATTTCGAAATTCTTCGCTTTAAGTGCTAACGGATATCTGGAAAGAATATAAATGAGTGAACAATATACGCGAATACGTACTAATGGAGAGCATGGGATCGGTGCTCATAGGATTCTCATGTTAAAAAGTTAAATGACAAACAATTACCACGTATAATGTGTATTCGGTCGTCTTGTATTTTTACTTTCGAAATTCACACTTTCTGAACAAATTGATTAGCGACACTTCCTCCTTCAACTTTTCTTCGCTGTTCAAACGTAATTGACTGAACCGGCAAGAATTTGTTTTTACGCAATATCCAACTATTTACATTTTTCTTTTTTTTCTTTTTCTTTTTCTTTTTTTTCAGACTTACGAAAGAATTTGAGCTGTACTCGCGGTAAGAAGTACACTCTCGCAATGAAGTGATGCTGGATGCTTACTGCTGTTTTATAGACCAACACGATCCTACCACCCGGCAAAAAAATATATTGAATGGTATACTTGTAAACGCGTACACATTTACTTCTAATTGTTTCATATTTTACTGTTCACAGAAATTGACGAATTTCGTTTGATTTTCTTTCCTATTCTTCAAACGAAGCAATTGGATCAAATTTGTTTTAATTTGCTTTAAAAAGCTGTATTCAAATTTAACAAAGTTTTTGTTTTACTAACGTTTCTAATCTCTCGTGTGAGAAAGCAAATGTCAAAGTAAAGAGTATACCTATCGTGCCGTGATTTATCGAAAATATTATTTTTGACTGATTCAAGTCAAGTTCAAGTCACCATAGAATTTGCGTATACAAACGACATGCGTCTTACCGTCGCATTGAACTTGGAGAAGGCTCTATCTGCTTATTGTTTGATGTGAATTACAACAAATTTCGCATTCACGGCTCGTATCATCTTTTCTCGTATTCTACCTGTGTACAAATTCTTTCACAATAAAATACGTGGTAATATAAGGAATACCGACTTAATTATAGATACTCGTTTACGTGGAATGTCAATGCGTAGTAAATGCAATTGCACATTTCTGTAAGTACAGGCGCTCAATGTTTAAATTACCATAATAAAAGAATCATTAAAAGTTGATCTATTATTGCGTCCATTTATTTGTTCCAACTTGTTAATTAGGTACGATTATTCCACGAAGACGTTATAAGCTTATCATTGACTCGTTCGTGAAACTGTACTGAGATTATGTTACAGACCGGATGATAATTTCGTTGATTGTAAACTGTCCTACATTTGCTGTGCTCCTATGTCAAGGTTAACGCTTTTAAGTACGATATTGATATAATATTGATACAAGTACAACGGCATAAGTACATTGTGATATAAATGCACTAATATATTTATATGCATATCCTTATAATAATTTTAATATATTCGAGAAAAATAATAATCACTATTCTATTAATAAAGAAATGATAGTTTAGTCGCATGTGGCAGTTGAAGTGCATCGGTTGCCCCTGATAGGTCGCAAATTACCGTGCAAATACGTAGTTCTTTGACTTAACCAAGTTGCACGTAATCGTTCTTATTAAGGTTCACCATGACTAGCCGTTACTATTTCCTATTACCGTAATAGCTGGTTTCCATGCTGTCGATCTATTAATAGCATTTGGCAGAGAAAGTAAGTACGCTCAAGTTTTGCGCTAAGAAATTCGTGATCCTCGAATGGTTTCCTCGTCTCCGAGCGAGTCCGATTCAACTTTCGCGCTTGTTACCGTTTTTCTAAATTAGAACAAACGATAAACGAATACGGGTCACGGTGAACCGTATCTGATTACGTCAATCGTATTTTGATAAATTAACTGCGTTTAACTTTTTACGCGAAGGATAAATTATGCGTTTATTCCGCATTCCCGCGCACTTCCTTCTCAGAGGATTCTATTTCGCTAATAAGAAAAATATACCTTTCGATACGAATAGATGAATCATAAAACGTGAATGTCGAGTGGAATAAGATGTATTTTATGCATGTTAGTTCATTAGTATTCCGCGCGTAATACGCGCTTGAATATACATGAATAAGTAGCTTCTATAATAAGACATTCGAGAGAGAAATAGGATGTGTTCGATGATCCACATCATGTACACATCATTTTTCGTAAATGAATTACGTTTTGTTGCGTTTAGGATAGGTGATATCCTATATCGATATCGAGTTCGAATCCTGGAGTATCATTGCCATATCATCCGCACTTTTGAATTTCTACAATAATATAATCCGGCGATACAGTCAGTGCAACTATTAATAAATGGTTAAGAATTACTTTTAACGCAACGTTCGAGGAACTCGCGATTCATTTATTAGGTTTAGAGCTATTGATATGCCAAATTGTCTAAATATTTTGAACAGCAGTTTCCTCGAACCAACTCCTCCAACTCAGTTGCACTGTGTGCGTCAGTTCTGTTTTACTTCTGATCGAGAAAGCTTCTGCATTTTGATTTTCTCGTGAATTTCATTAATCGGGCAATTTTCCCTTCCTTTAAGTATCTCTGTAGTTGATATGGAAGCTATTAATGATTTAGTAGGCCAAGTAATACATCTATTTTCATTCTGAAATAAACAAATCTCTTTTTCCTCATTGCAAACATTTTTTTCTATCCTAGAAATTTTTAACGACCATATTCGTATAACGATAATGTCTAATAGTCTCAATGTCGATAATAAGAGTATCGAGCAGATTAGAGATCGTATAAGCCTCTCGTTAAAAATGCAACGGAGCTTCAAGAAGATGAAGAGGAGTATCCGAAAGATAACTGGTATGTCATTGAAAATTTGGACATACGATAAAGAAGTGCAATATAAAGTTAATAATTTCTCGACGTAAATTTATATATATATATATAGAAAATACTTCGATTGATTAGATCGCGGCACTTTACTGTCACCTCGTTGACACTTTGATACTAGAATTACCAATCACAATTTTAACAGAGTAGAAAAATTATCGTATAAGAGTATTTTCAATACTTTTAGAAACTTCGACGAGTGTTCAACCTCACTGCGTTTTCGTAGAGAACATGCAAGACGATGAGAAACAACCGCTGTACATATTTCCGGAACGGCTCTCTTATTTAACGTACCAAACGGGATTTTCGAAGGATGAGATACGAAAGCTGTATCGAGCCTTTAAACAGCATTGTCCGAAAGGGGCCGTAACCACGAACGATCTGAAACCAGCGTACGCAAAATTATTTCCGTTAGGAGACCCGGCGAAATACGCGCAAATCGTTTTTAACGCTTTTGATAAGGATAGGGACGGTATCGTTAGCTTCGCGGATCTCCTTAACGAAGTTGCTTTAATTATTAATGGTGATATAGATCAAAAACTCTCCTGGATTTTCAGGTGATCATTCAGTCGGATTAATATAGTTTACGACACATTTAATGCTACTTTCTACTTTTACCTCTCATTAGATTTTATGACCTAAACGGAGACGGTTATATCACAAGAAAGGAAATGCTAGTTATAATGTCCGCAATTTATGAGATGCTGCATAACGGACAGATTATTCAACGGATGGCAAACAGACACGTGGACAAAGTTTTCGAAAAGATGGATGTTGATAAGGATGGAGTTATATCTCAGGAAGAATTTACGAGTATTTGTAAAAATGTACAGTCAACTATATAATGTTCATTGCTTCATTTCATAAAACGTATCACAGAAATATTGGTTTCAAGCTTTTATAATATATTTTCATTACAGGATAGTGTAATTCAAAAACAGCTGGCAATATTTAATCAGTTCTGGTGATGACATATATGTATACATTGAAATTTCTAAGTTACGCTTATCCTAAAAGAAACAAGGTAGCTTGAAAAGTTTTCTGTTTCATAAATATTCTTATTTGCATGATAAAATAGTACAGTTACAAACACAGCTTCCCCAAAAGTTGGATAACAACGTTATACATAATTATGCATAAAGTTATTTATAATTCAACAATACTTCAGATGAGATAGCTTTTCTCCTTCCCCATGAAAGATATATATCTTCGCCTTTCTATGTACAATAGCTCGTACTTTCAAAATATTCTTTTCTGTAAAATGTAAAAAACGCAGGCAAGGAAAAATGCAAATGCCAATGTTACTAAAGCTTTATCGGTAATTTCCCTTCTACCGTATTTGCCTAAAAGTTTTCCAGATTGAACTATAACTTGCTGTTGATGTTCTAATTCGTCTTTGGTAGTGGTAACTTTATCCGATGATATTACTAAGGAGGTTTAAAGTAATATGAATTAAAAATTATATCTTAATACTTAAAATACATTGAAAGAAATAAACTACATACTCAGTGTATCCAATGTATCCGCACTTTTTTGGGTCGTTTCAGCTAAATGTCTAGATATACTTAAAAGTTTGTCAGAAAGTTGACTTGATGTATTTGCTAGATTTCGCTTGTCATGCCTCCTACGAATAGCAGTTTGCTCCTCTTCAGGCATGGAGAGCATTTCTTGCTGCTCCTTAGACATGGAGAGCAGTTCTTTTTTAGCAAGCTTATCTATCACACATACGCTAACAACATTGGCTTTACGAAATGCGGCTAAAGAAGTATTGAGTTGCTGCCTGTAATTATCTACCTCTGCCAGTAATTCTACTTTCTTTTTCTCCGAGGATTCTCTCTCTGCTAGTGATATTAATTTATCTATAGATGACTTTAAAGCCGCTATATTTGCTCTGCCTTCTGCATTTAATTTATTAAGTAATTCCAAAGGGCCAATACATTGTTGGATATCCTGAAAAATTCATATTAATCAGTGAATTTTCTTAACTAAATTACAATAAAAATATAGCTATAACTATAGCCTTTTATTTAACCTCAAATAATGTTATTGTCAGCGTCACAGTAAAAATTTGTATCAATGAATTATTTACAAATTAACTTGACGGTAATTACAAACACAAACATAATTACTACGAATCTGTCAACGATAGAGGTGTATATATATATATATGTATATATTTCATTGACGTTATCTGATGTTATGATATTACAAATCAGGTTATGCTATGACTGCTACAAAAAAAACTTTTGTTTTAAATAATATTTACTTGTATTACAGCTGTAACTTGAAGGTGATTCTTTACGATATCTTGACGAATAAATTCTATTGCATGCTGCTCGGTGTCCATCGAGGCACGTGTTTTTTGACAGTTCCCTTATGTGACACTTACTATATGTAAAAGAGAAATGTGCCTTTAATACTGATTAACATACGAACGAAAAATGAAAATTTCATACATGGGCCATTTTTTAGCGTAAAATTCTTTTACTCAAAAGATGTAATGTACTTAACTATGATGATCGTAATATTACCGGAATTAATTTGTAAACATTAGATTAACATCATTTTGTTTCTTCTACGTGCGCAATATTATAAATTCCTATATCTTACCTACATAGGGTAACGCAAATAAAGATACATAATAAGGCTATATTGTAAAATGCATAAAAGTAATATGAGGTAGTATAATTTATTAATGTACAATTTGAGTATTACACTATTATCATATAACTGGCATTGCCTGGTCATAAACGCAGTCACAGTTATAAATATAGCGTCGACACAAAAATGTTATACTTTTCTATTTATAACATACAACCCTTTCTAAATATGATCCTAACTTATATCCAAAACAGTTAAGTTACATAAAATTTGCGATGAGATAATACTATGCAATTTAACATAGTTATATTAAATATTTCTGGCAACATGAAATGAGCACAATGCCCCTATTGAATGTGATTCTATTTTACATAGGTCTCCTCAAATTTAATATAGATTAAAAATTAACGAAGGCAGTTTATTACAGCAGTTGTAAAATCTGTTGTAGAACTTTGTCCGCCCAAATCCTTTGTTAATACTTTTCCATCATTTAAAACACGATTTAATGCATCCTTAATTTGTTCACTATAACGTTTTAAATTCACGTGGCGCAGAAGTTTAACAGCACACAAAAGCATAGCAGTAGGATTTGCAACGTTCTTGCCAACAGCTTCTGAATATGTGTGTCTTGCACCCTACATAATGAACAAAATTTCACAATACCTCTAGCTTCTCTTAAATTTTATCATTTCTACATTTTATACCCGTGACCTTACCGGTTCAAAGACAACACACTCGGGGCTATAACTAGCACCTGCAACCACCCCGGCACCACCAACCAGTCCAGATGCCACATTGTCCAAGATATTACCATATAAATTTGGCAACACCATTACATCAAACTGATGTGGATTAGATACCATTTGCATTGTACAATTATCCACAATCATTGTTTCAAATGTAATTCTAAAGTTGGATCGAACGTATGACAGTTATAAGCGTTAATGATAATTTATGAAGTGAAAGATATTTATAATTACCTAGGATACATCTTAGCAATTTCTTGGCACGATTTTAAGAAAAGACCATCGCCAAGCTTCATGATATTAGCTTTATGGACGCAAGTGACTTTCTTACGATTATGTTTCACAGCATAATCAAATGCAAATTTTGCAATCCTTTGGCTTTTAACTGCAGTTACTATTTTTAAACATTCCACTACTCCCTTCACAGATTCATGTTCTAATGCAGAATATTCTCCTTCTGTTTGTTCTCTGATAATAATACAATCTACATTCTTATGCCGGCATGTAACACCAGGTAAAGATTTTACATGTACAACATTTGAGTATAAATCTAAACTTTTACGTAATTTCATGTTCAGCGTCTGAAGTTCCCCGGTCATAGAATGATCCGGTGTTGCTAAAATACCCTGTGAAACATAATTGACGTTAAAACCTTAAATATCTCTGTTACTATTAATTACTAACATTTTAATTAATGTATCAAATATAAAACTACCTTCAGGCATACTCGATTTCTTGCAATACTATTGGATACTTGTTCAAGGGGTGCACTCAGAGTTGGATTTACTTCTGAGAGAAAGTAAGGTTCAAATTCAACCGGCACATTTGCAGCTTTGAAAACACTTTGAACGGACACTACTAATTCTGGCCCTACACCGTCTCCTGGTATAAGCGTGCATTTTACCTTTCCCTCCTGTTCAACTGCCTAAAAGAAAAGATTATTAATATTGTATACATACGATAAACATTTTTGAAAGGTTACTTAATACATACAGATTCTTGTCGATGTACTGTCCCTACATGCAAACATCTGACAGCTCCTTTTTGAGCAGTCTGTAAATAATATTTTATGCTGTAATCAATAAAAGGTATAAACAAAGTCAGATGAATATAATTTAATGATGCGAACAAAATTTGTTATCTCCGTGTAATTAAGGTACATATATTTCACTGAGAAGTTATATTTATAACAATATAGACGTGAACGTAATGATTAAATAACACGGTTATTAAAGTCAATCATTTAGCCGATTTCGTGAATTGAATTTCGAGCTGGTCCATTTATCTTAATATTTTCCACCTACAAGTTACTTATTCAGTTTCTCAAATTGCATTTACCATTAAAGAATATCCTCAGGTCATCTTTGAGAGAAGTTATGTATTTTGTATGAAATGTCCTTGCAATAGTCATTGGTAACTAATTAAATGAATGAACGATATTCGACGATATTTTGATATAGTTGTAATATTATAAAATGTCATTGATCTTGCAAAAGGAGAAATTGTGATAGTTCAATTGAACGTTCACATTACCTGTGAAAATACTTTGCAGAAGTTCCTCGCGAGTAGAGCCATTTTCCACGATGGACCCTAGTTGTCTAGTCTATTTTACTCTTATCGTCATGCGCCAGTAATGTATCAGATTAGAAAATTATTCTGGAAATTTAATGAAAAACAAAACAAAAAATATACAAATGTATTTTTAATTATACTGTACAACAAGATTATTAAAATAATACAATTTATATATTTCGATTTTTCATTGAAAATATTAAGTTAATATTGAGCAGTTTATGAATGGCGCCCAAGAAGTATAATGCATGTGTTGTGTGTACGACCCTGCCATTTGAAATCGTTTTAATTCGTGTCTTATCGCAGTACGAGTATGTATGCAATAAACGTTTCATGAATATTAAACTTAACGGACAATGCTAGTAATTTTAAACAATTTCTCCAGTTTGCTTATATATTCTACGTTGGTTTGTTTATTTTATAAACTTACTGCATTCAACATTTTCATTACGGCAATATTGTAATGGAATCATCAACTCATGTATCGTGCACAAATTTTTTGTGTACACTGTTTAATAGGACAGATAAGCATAAATATTCTTTCTTCACGATAGTCCAATGTTTCGCGCCTGACATGTTTGTGCAGTTATATCAGCTGTATCTGTTCTCTTCCCTGTAATCGGAAATGTCAAATACGATAACCTATTTCGTTGGCTCACAAAAATATATAAGATTCGTTTGTTGAAATGTACATTCATGAAATTTTTCGATGAGGTTGAAATTTCATACGTACAAAAAAAATTCTGGTGGATTTCATTACGACAAGTTTGCCGACATGATCTTCCATAGAAATAGATACAAGAATAAAAGGGACTGCAGATAAATCATATAATCTATTTTTGCAATATAGGTTTTTATAAAAAAAAAAGTGTTACTATAATTTACAATCAATATTCGGTGAAAGTTTGTTAAAAATATTTTACGAAAATGACTGAAGAACAATTGCGTGAGTGATTCTTTGATGTGTTATAAATATTTATTTATTATACATATATATATATACATATATATAAATGATTTTAGAGATTTTTAGAATTTATGACACATTAATTTGAGTCATAAATAATAATAAATTTTGCTTTGAATTCATTTGAATTGTTAGCCTTAACTTCTAGAGAAACAATAGTAAGAATGAATATGTGTAATATTGTAAAAATCATTAATGTGATATTTTTTAGCACCAGAAGTCACTAAGCATAGTTTTCGTCAAAAAGTGTGGGATTATTTGATGAAGAATGATTTAGTCAATTTTCCTCTTACTGTCTACGATCGTATACCGAATTTCAAAGGGGCTGCCGAAGCAGCACAGCGCTTGGCAGATTTGGAAGTTTTCAAAGAGGCAAAAATTATAAAGATAAATCCAGACAAACCCCAAGAACCCGTAAGATTCTTAGCGTTAGAAGCTAATAAGGAAATATTAGTTCCAATTCCCAGACTGAGAACTGGTTTGTTTCTTCATGTTACACCAAGCGCTGGTTCCTCGAAAAATGAATTGAGGACATTATCAAAAATTCATGGCTTGACGGAAGCTGGTAAACCGCTTGGCGTAGATTCTAAAATAAAGGTATGTGTTATTATTGTAACAGAAATTTGTTATTAATTAGATCTGCTTTCATTATTTTATATACATTATCCTTATTTATTGTCAGATAGACCTTGTGATATTGGGATCGGTGTGCGTAAGCCACGATGGCTACAGACTTGGTAAAGGCAAAGGATTTGCAGATTTAGAATTTGCTACGATGATGAGGATGGGTGCAGTCACACAGGATACTATAGTTATTACAACTGTGCACGACTGTCAAGTCTTTGATAGTCTTCCAGCTGAAATATTTAAAGAATACGATGTACCTGTTGATATAATCGTTACACCTACTCAAACAATAATAGTAAATCCAAAGTTAAAGAAGCCTAGTTGTATTATGTGGCATATGCTTAGCGAAAGAAGAATTAAATCTATGCCGGTATTACAACGATTAAAAGAAATGGATGAAAAGTGCGCGTTGAAAGATGTAATCGATACTATATGTTTACGCATAAACATGCTAAATTGCTGTGTTTTTTCAGGGAAGGCAAAATAGTAACTCTGAAGGAGGAGGATTCAGACATAGAAATACAAAAGTCTTATCGGTCTCATTACATGAGAAATAAGAGACGTTTCAAAACAAAAAAAGTTGCGTCAACCGGTACCGACGTTAATGAGGAAAGAGGGAAACAAGTAAAACCAGGTTTTTCTAAAAAACGTGCATTCAATAAGTTGAAATCGGGGGACGATAATGTATTTTCCGATGTTGCAGAAGTAAGAAATATTTGTAATCGATGTATACATATATTTAATTAATAAATTATACATATATCATACATATTTATTGCAATATTCTAGGAGAAAGTGGAAAGAAACGATAAGAATATGCAGCAACGTCGTAAAAATCTAAGACTAAAGTCTAGATCTCAGGTTGAATTTTCTTTAAAATTGTCAAATATTTCATCCGGTGCCAGAATACGTGATTTGAAAAATGCATTATTGGAGCGTGGTATCAAACCAAATGAAATAACCTGGCTAGGATATCGCGGGATTTGTTATCTCCACTTCAATAAACTTAGAAAGAATAATAGTTTATCGGAACAACCGATACAGGTTGATTCAATAATGGCAAATTTACAACAGCTATGTATTGGGATGAAACCTAGCGGGAATGTGAACGATTTCATAGTAGTAGAACCCGCTAAACCAATATCTAGAATCGAAGTCACGGACGTGACTTCGGTTTAGAAAACAGTTGAATACATTTTAGAAAATGTGCAGTTACTTCGAATAATACTTACTATTGCAAGTAATTGTACAATCTCTATCGGCATTCGACGCATATTTTTTGATAAATGCGTTTGCTCTGTCAGCGACTGCAAACTTGGTAAATTGATGGTTGACTATAAGTTCAAAGTGTACAAAGCTTTATAAATAATTTATAATGTATTTTCTATACATAATAAGTGCAAAATAATCGTACGTGCTGTATATAACAAATTAAGTATGTATAATTATCGTTAAGATATTTAATTTATGACAGTCTATTTTTGATAGTTTGCGTTGGATAAAAATTCATACGAAAATTAGTGGTTCGTTCGGAAGTTGAGCTAGATTTGCTCGACTGAATCCAAATTTGAAATGTGTATTATATTTGCGCAAGTGAACTACTTCTCGATAAAAATTGCATGCGTATTATTTTTATCGATAAGCTTATGATAATCATTAATAATTAATAATTCGAATTACGTTTACTGTGATCATATAAAAGATATTTAACGCTAAAGATAGCGGATTTAAACGTTTTCTCGCAAAATATAAGATAGACGATCGAAGATAAACAATCATGTAAGATGCATATCTAGCACTTGATAACGCTTATCTGACATTACAGACTGACAAATATAGTTTAGTTAATCCGTGGGTAACATGCGAGGCATACGAAAGTAAAGCCAATACTTTTTGTTTATGTATTTATTAGATACTCTATTTTTCTGAAAGAATATTTTGATATTGCTGTACGTTGTAGGCATATGCTTTGCCAAAAATTGGATAATGAAGAGAGGTAGCTAGCAATAACGTGAGTGTGGTAGCCGAGAATATGGCAATATTTTTGTGATATTAACAGATATGATTAATTATACTTAGGACACAAATACATATAGGCAATTATTATTTTTACCAGCGTTGTTAATCATTCTTTTATCATTAATGCTTTTATAGAAATCACTAGTACGCAAATAGATGGAAAGGGAAGCGGAGATTTTTCCTATACGATTATCTCAGTTATATGATATAAAAAATCTGCTAGTCAAACTATTTTTTTGAAGTTCTTATTGGATAATAGATGAATTAAATTTTTGAATAACAAGAAAGTGATGGAATTTCGCTTTTCTTTATTTCATCTGTTCCGTTTTCTAAAATCAAATCTAATGGCCTGCGACTATCGGGAAAGACATGTACAAACAAAATAGAAAATGTAAACTTATTTTGTCGATTGTGACGACTCTACAGAATTTTCATCTTATCCATCGATTGGAAAAAAGAGGAAGCCTGTTCGTACTGTCGATAAAAATTTTCCACTCTCGAGTCAAATTAATCTTGATTAATGTTTGCTTTGTAATTTTTCTTTCGATCTCGTTCCGATAACACCTACTTACTTTTACCTTTTCTATCACTGTATTTCCCATAATACCGTGTCAAGTAAACGTAATCGTTTGTCCCTTATGATCACGACTTTTCACATTTATCAGTGTCAATCTTTCCTTATCGTTATTATTTTCCTATAAACGTTCTTAAGAACTTATTTTTATTTGAACGCTACGAATTATGAACTCGAATCGTTCTCTTCGCACTTATACAACACAGCTTTTCTGATCGTTTAAACTGGTCGTAGACTAAAGGCCTCTTTCGTCGGAAACGGAAAGTGGAAAAACTAGCTTTGTCGTTTCACTTTTCGCTCTCTTCCTTTCCGCGGAACGGTGCTGCTTTTATCGATTATTTGACACTCCTTTCTTCGGTGGTCATGCTCTACTTTAATATCAAATGTCCATTGAGGGTTCTTTCTTTCTGCCAAATATCAATTACCAACAGCGTCGAGAACCTCATGACGTAATGCGCACTTTATCTTTCCTTATCGTCAATTCATTTTTCAAACCTGAGTACCCTGTGCGATGAGAGATCGCGGACCAAGAGAAGCGATCGTATTTCCTCGTTTGATCGTTTCACAAAGAGACAAATATTTTCGCTGGTCGCGATTGTATAATCGATACACGATGTCGAGAAAACAGGGATAGACAAGATTCGAGTGGTTCGATCGTTTAATCATCGTTTAATTTCACGTTACAGCGTAGGATTCTTTCTTAACGGCTATTTATAAAATTACATTGTTCTTGGTGTTCGTCGGTTGATTATCAGAGGAGCGATCGTTGATCTGTTATTATACAAGACACGAGGTATACGCGAAATGGTGGCAGGTATGTATCATTGGACAAGGATATGAATCGAGAAACGACGCGTGATCCTCGTAACGTTAATCGTAATTTGCTAAAATATTCGAACGATACGAGTCTTCGTATGTATATCGCTACGATCTTACGATGTAAATTTCATTTAACGTTGTAAAATTTATGGGAATCGAGACTACACGAACTTGCGTAACTCTCTAAGAAGGAGGTTAAACAGCACGTAGGTACAAACTATGGATTAAAACGAGGTGCGAGTCGTACAGAAGATTGTTCCGATTATTTCTTGGACCGTGCGTTTGCTCGAAATTTGTCCCTTTCCAAGGAAAGGTGGCGAGTTCGAGGAAGAGGAAAGACCATGTGCCCAGTACCTCCTTTTATATCTTTGCACTAAGTTTTCGGTTTGGCATAATGGTCCTTGAAAGGCTTTACTTTTGGTCGGGAGTGTTTCTCCTTTCGTTCTTTACAAAAATAAACGATACGCTTTTCCTTATGAGAGACGAAGAAGAGGCGTGAGATCAATCGTTCGAGGTACGAGTTAATTTTTTCCGAAAAAGAAATCTTATCTGCAGAGAAACGTTGATTTCTTTGTAATTCTTTTCTATATATTTTCATAAACTTCGAGTATATCATTTCCTCTACGAAGATTAAAACGAAACGAAAGTACGACGAAAAGTTGGATCTGCGATCATCTTACTCTTATTGATTATCACGTTACTTTCTAACCAGTCGTCAAACCGAAGAAATCCATCGTTCGGACGACTAGATCGATTTACCACGATCGAGAACTTTTCAAATTCTTCTCGATACGCTAAAAATCGGTGACTGAATGTGATTTCCAACGACCGTCACTTTGTCTCAGAATGTTCTTGCCGAGAATACGCGTCGGCGTTTATTTTTCGTGCACAACAGATTGCTCAGGAGAAATTTACGACGTGGAAGGTTCGGGACTCGCATCGATGTAGTCGATATCCGACGATGTTGCGGTGCTGGCGCGTCTTCCTTGCCTAGGGGATGCGTTTATGCGTGTCTTTACGCTGGTTGTGGAGACGCTCAGTCGGTTTCCGGGTCGATGCACCGGCTGTTGTTTCGTCCTATAATTATCGAATGAAAGTCGTCCTTCGAGTAATTACAAATACGAAAAGATACAAATGTTAACACGGCGAAAGGAGCGTCGCTTAATTTTACCCGAATAAGAGGGACAATTCTTCAGATTTCCAAGTTACGATTCTTGTAATTCTAAAAACAAAGGGAAAGCAGCTTTTGTGTCGCGAAATTGAAAAGCATATCGGCCGAACGGTTCGAGCTCTGTACACCAGAAAGCTTCGCTCCTTTCGCAGCTGGCTACGTTCCAAATGTATCGTAGAAAGCGAAATCGAAACTTCCGAGGTACAGGCAGGTGTAGGCTGTTTCCGATCGATGGATTTCACTCCTATGTCGACTTTAAATTTGCAAAGATTGCCAGAAGCATCGATCGTTTATTCGGTAACATTGTGCGGGAGTCGAGCTGCCTGATCACGGTGGCTAATTCAAAATGTACCATTCTCTTCATCGACACACAGCGAAATTATAAAACTTGAGGCTATAAAAAAAGCAGAATTTCGCAACGAATTATTCGCTGTTAGTCTTTCTTATATTGTATTACGAAGGGAACGTGGAAAAGTAATAATACCTTTCGACATCTAATCTCGCATTCTTTTCCGTTTCAATCGATAAACGAAAATTAATACTCGTCCACGTGTACGTTACAATTCATCTTTCTGCCACGCGATTATTTCTCTCCGCGGCTTACACGAGCCATCATCTTCAATCACAAAACCCCATTTATCCCTCTTATTAAATTCTCTCCTAACTACCTCGGAATTACCTCCATCCTTCGCCTCTTAGGAGAGTAAAAAGAAAGGACAATCGCGACGGAATAGAGCGGTAATTAGACGGGCGGCTTAACTCACTTCAGTCTCTCTTCGGCACCCTTCATGGCAGTGTTCAAATCCTCCTCCCACTGTTTCTCCTTCCTTTCCCTCTCCTGCCTCTCCATCTCGCGTTCCCGATTATACACTCGGTACTCCGGGATGAATGCCAATCGTCTGAAATCGACGCTCGGTCCGGCGCCTTCCGCGTGCCCGATCGCCGTGTCCTCGGGGAGATGATCGACTTTCAGAGATCTGTGCACGAAATGTCAGAAATCACAAACAATCTGCTGGTCCATTTGTCAACTGGAAAGTCGTCGATGCGATCGAACGCTAAGGCCTGTGTTATCATATTCGGTCTGTTCTCGGTTCGCTCAAACTATGATCACGTTCGTTCGATTATAGGCATTCACATTCGGACCGATCCCGTCCCACCAACGATCCTTGGGAAAATTATTTTACTCCAGCGAGATCCAACTTGTTCGGATCCGTCCGATTATGAGTTTATCGTCAAACGGTTCAGATTTTTCAGAAACAGATTTTTTCATCACGTCGTCGCTGTGGTACAAATGGCGATTCTAGCTAATAAAAGATAATTTTTTGGTCGTTTCCTGTCACTTGATTTTCAGTTTGCCTAAATTTCTAAATCACCGCAGATTATTAAATGAAATACCATTCATCTATGAAAGAGATACCATTTCGCGTTTAACGTTTCTGCTTGTCGCGATAAATGGCGATACAAATCATCTAGCGTATCGTGAATTTTGTACAGAAAAGTACGTACTGTGCGTAAATTGGGGGCACAGCGCACAGGGGCAAGTTGACTGGCTCTCTATCGCTCACTATCGCGTCTTGCTATACATTGTTACGTACTGCTATGTATTATTTTATTTGTATACGTTACACTTTCGGCCAATACTCGTGTTTGTTGGACCGCGCGATCGGACCGTGACCGGAAACCGGAAATCTGACACTCACCGACACACGTGTGAACACGTACGGTCAGTTATTTCTGACAAATTCAACACAGCTGTAAAGATAAGTAAGCGTATTGGCCAAAAGCGACTAAAAAATAACTTTTTATCGCTTCGAATCGCTGTTTGGCTTACTACTGTGCGTTGAACAACACTGGGAAAAATCGCGGATTGTAAATAAACAATACGTAACGGTGGACGGTAAGTGGAGAAACGCGTTCACGCTACCGGTTCAGTTTCGCACCCGGTTCGGAGGGATACATACCGGTTCGATCTCGCTTCAGTAAAATATTTCGTTTCAAGAATCGTTGCCGGGATGCGATGGATCCGAGGGTGGGGGCGTTACTCGTCGTATTGCTCGTAACGATACGATCGAAACCATGGGACAATAATTAATTCGATCGAATCGTGAACGAGCCGATACGATAACGTGGAACGAATCTAAGAATGCCGCACTCGTTCATTTGTTTCGTTTCGAGCGAATTTTGTTCCAGCGAATTACAATCGTAATTACAGCCGGGAAAGAGATTTCAGAGTGAAACTGGAAATGGATTTGTGAACGATCAATGTGGTTATGAGGGATTATTATTTCGATTACCACTATTACTACCATTAGCAACATTACTACGGGGCATTAATACTATCATTCTAATAGAGTTTTGCGAGAACCGTCGTTACCATTACCAAAATAAATATTAACGCGAGGGATCTGCTCTGAAAATGATCGATTTCCAATAGAAAAAGATGAATATCGGAACGCAGTAAGGGACACTCTGACCGATATTTCTGAAGTTAATTTCCTTTTAGCAAGGGGCATGATCACGCGACATCGACTAGAATCTGACGATCAACCTCTTCATCTTCTTTGCGACACGCTTACCTTTGTTTCGCCAGACGCTTCTTCTTCTTGTGCAACGGCTTCGTCTCGATGATCATCTCCTCCAGTTCGAACGTCGGATCGCAGTTCAGGTGATCTTTCGGCGGCGTGAACGAGGGTTTGATCTGCTTGTTCAACACTTTGTCAAAGTCGAGTTCCCTCATCGCGTTCACTTGCTTCAGCTCCTTGAGCGTCGATATTCGCGCGCCTGGTGCCACGACTAACAGCCTGTTCAGCAGCTCGCAGATCGCGGAGCTCCAGTCGACGGGTGTCGGTCTCTCCTTCTGAAGAACGTTCCTTTCGTTTCAATGTGCGCGCGTGTACTCGAGCTGAGAAGCTTTTTGAATATTAACGTACAACGGAATAACGTTCCAAGTTTTTCCTTTTAATTCCTTTCGAACGTATTCGTTTTCGCAAACGTGTCTGTTTTTAAAAGAATACTTTTAATCTGACAGACATTTCCTCCTTTCAAGACGAGGCGATGTTTACGGAGAAGTGTCGAAAAGTACGATTTATTTCGCGTATGTATAAATTTGAGAAGAGAAGAGACGCAACACCACGAACGGAAGAACGATGTTTCGCGACGTTAAAGAATGGATATTAAAAGACGAGGTAGAGAGAAGGAAAGATTTTATCGGCAATTTTACCTGCAGGATCTGCAAAGCCTCTCTGTGCGTCGTAGTGGAGCAGAGAGGATAGGGACGTTCTCCTGCGAGGGTTTCCCAAGCAAGAATTCCCAGGCTCCACCAGTCTACGGCAAACCCGTAGCCAAGAACGCCGTATTCCTCGCAGGAACACATGTAAATTTCCGGAGCTGTCTCGGAATAACGTTCGAAGAAATATTATCCAAGTGACACGGAGATAACGACGATGGAAAAATCATTATCTTGGTAGTTCTGGGTTCATAGAGAACACGGCACGAATAATTTATCGTCGTGTTCCACTACGTTTGATTAACCGAATCGATCTATCGACCGGAATACATATAATCAATTCATACCTATATACGGTTTTGTTCCCGACATCGACGTAGCCAATTCTCCATCCTCCAATACCGTTGCAATGTTGAAGTCCGTCACGTGCGCGTGTCCTAAGCAGAACAATAAACCTATAATCGCACCATCTACATTTAACAGAGACCGGGCGACCGAGCAACGTTCGATATCGTCTCGTGGCGCCACTACTTTGTCGTCTTCCCTTTCCCGGCCGATTTTATTATTCTCCTTTTAGTCCTTCGAATTAGCCGAGCAATAATAGCACGAATTTGATTAATCGGTGAGCCGGAGATCGTTGGCGTTCATTCGTTGTCTGTCGTATGACATCTGACGCGAACGATGCCATATGCGTGACTTGGACCAGCTTGCAGGGTCGAATATCTCGAACCCTTTACGCGTGGAATTATTACGTTACCCGAGTTTCGTGCTTTACCACCTACGAGAAGAAATATGAAGTTTCAGAGTAAACATGTGTAAAATATTGTTCAAAGCGTACGAGACATTTGAGACTGCCGCCTATTTTTAACATCTTTCTATTCGTTTCTCTTCCTTTCTTTCACTCCCCTTCCTTCCTTTTCTCAATTTTGCTCTTTATCTTCTTTCTTACCTTCTCGCCAATTTCCAATTTACCGTTCCTTTTCCTGTCTTGAACGTTAACGCGAACGATCATACGTTACGATTAAGAATCAATTTAGTGGTTTTACAAAGTTGAAGAAATTGCTGAGACGAACAGACGAATAATAGATAAATTTCGCGTTTCTGCGAACGAATAGAACGCAATCTACAGAGAATTTTTAACCGCTTGGTTCACCGGCGCAGTCATTGATCAATGAAAGAGTTAAAAGGCAGCGGGATAACGCGCTTCGGACGTAGAGGACGTTTTCACGGACAATAGGGGCGGGAATGGCGCGAGTGAGATGAAACGCGAGCCGGGTCGACACCCGGCTGCGGTAATTTTAAATGATGCAGAAGCAATTCCGAGGCACAAACAGCTGTCGGATAAATGCAGCAGGAAATTAGGGTTACCCTTCTACGGGGAATACGAGTGTCCTTGGACCAGTCGTTTTCAACTCGACGCCATCGCACGCTTCGTTCTTCTGGCCTGGCCTTTGAATTATAAATCTAGGTATGCCAACAACGAAGAAACGATCGCTTGAAACTTTAAAATACAATTTCTTTCGATCACGATAAAAGGCATACGTTATTTAATATTTAATGTTTAATACTAAATTATAGGCGAAGGATTTGCAACTTTGAAAATTCTTTTAAAGCATTTTTCGAGTGCCGGTTCGTGGCGAAAAGCGTAGGTAGGTAGGTAGGTAGGTAGATTGATTCTCTTTTTGCGTTAACGTAGGTTATTCCTAGATAGATAGATGCCTGAAAAACTGAGTCACAGGGTTGCTTCATAATGGAGAAGAAAATTTCCCCGGTGGACAAGAAAACCTCTCGTGACGAAATTGAACTTCGTTAAATTGAATCGTTCGTCTCTCGAACCTTTATCGGGACGTGCGTAGTTAGGTTCTCGCGATAGTTCCAGGGCTCTTTTTCCGGCGTCGTACCGGGCGGTCAAAGGGTGAAAGGTAAAATTTCCGAAGCGCATGGCCTCGGGGGTCGAATGGAAAGCGTAAAATTATTTATGGGCTGAGTCAGCCTGTCCGTGGCCGCGACTAATAGACAGAGAGAAAGAGGGAGAAAGAGAGGAAAATGACCGGATCTGCGGCCTGCTACGTCACCGGAATATAATGCGGTTCTCTATTGTAGGCGTTCTTTGACCTTTGCTGAGAAATCAGAAGCGGTTCTCCGTCGTTGTGTCTTCCTCGGGAATCCTTTCTTGCGACGAAACTCGATGAACAAACGTTAACTGATCGAAGATCTATTCATCGTTATGGTACAGGCCACTCGATTGTTTAACTTCAGCGCATACGATATCGACGTTGAATCCGAAATTGAACAGATCCCGACGAGTTGTTCGGAGTTTCGAATATCATCGGCGGATTGTCAGTAACAGAACGACGATTTTAATTAATTTCTTTGTTTTTGTAAATTGTCTGCCCACCGAAAGGGGAATAAGCTACCGAACGTTCATTTAGACGTGAAATATATTTTGTTTGTTAACCGCGCGGTTAAACGAACCTTCGTGCGAGCAACTTCTTTTCAGACTTTATTAGAATCCCGTGACCGTTTCCCTCTTTCGCGAATCGCTTTTAAACTTTGATTTTCGAGTCTCATCCAACTCGTTCAACTCCTGTCTCGTTTATCCTTATCGTTTATCAAAGAAGAAGTATTAGTCAACGGTTTAATAAAAAGACGAATTTTCGCGAAGGATCGGCAATTCGCCAACTCGGTGCAAAGAAATCGTCATCGAATTTGAAAACTGTCTGATACTCGTCAAAGTAAGACGATAGAAGCTTGGTAATGCGATATTCTTCTTAAAATTATTTAGCGCTGTTGCATCGTTGTCAGAGAATCAAAGGTTTTAACGTGAAACGATCGTGCTATTTGTTCCGTTATTTTATCAACGATTCATCGTTAAAGATATGTCAAAGTTGCCTCAAGTTCGAAGAAGTTCGTTCGGCGAAGCTCGGTCGCAGACTTTTCATTTCGAATCGCGCTCTTCCACCGAAGCTGAAATTCCAAAACACGACGAAACACAATTCCGAATCATCGACGATAAACTAGTTGTCCAGTCGAACATTATCATGCAGCGTTATAGAGGTAAATGCTATTGATTTTTGTACCGCGGCTCGGTGCCACGTCGGTCGACGACGAAATATCAAAACACACAGAGGCTGGTTCTTTCACTCAGCGTGGAATATCATGGATTTATGTTTCCATTGAAATCATCGTATGAAAGGGTAGACGTGTTCGTTGTGATCAAGGAACTTCGAGGTGAGTTAACTAACAAGGTGCTTTGTGTTTATCTGTAACATCTCCGAGACGAAGCTATAGGTATTGTCTGAGAACTGAATCATCTCCAACGTCGCTTTTAAGGGTAAATATCATTCGGATTTCAATACGTAAGTTGTAAGCTTCAGGCCAGTCGTCTTTATTCCACGCTAATTTGTTAGCCTTAGCGCGTTTCGAGGATGCTCGTAGAAAACACTGTAAATGGGGAAATTGAAAAATTTGAATTCTTCGTTGGAAACTGTTTTACGTACCAATGAGAATGCTGTAGTATAGAATTTAAGAATGGAATTTTCCCCTTCTAAATATCCATTTATAATGCTAGAAGATGGTCGCCTCTGTAGAAGAAAATTTAAGTACCAATAAACATTAGGTAATCGTTCCTCGACTTTCGTTTATGTCATGCATTTTAAAGGAATGGCTTTTTTAAACGAGTTTTCTTTGCAACTAAGAGGTGACACATACAGGCGCGTTTTCTATAGCTACACTTTTCTTCCACGCGAATTTTTCTAAGTTCGATGAAAATTCGATCGATCAGCCGCGGAATCATCGACGAAGCAATCCAACGTTCGCGATTTACTTCGATCGAACATACGGATTGTTCGAACGATGCATTTGTCGTCGATTAACGTGGAAATCAAGCGTAAACGGTTCGGTTGATGAGCGAACGAAGCGTACGTTCGCTTACGATGCTGGGACTTGATTTACGGAATTTCGAATACCGTCAGCGTTGTAGGTAACTCGACGTTGAATATATTCAACGAACGTGTGGCGTTAAACGTTGCTAATTAAAAAGAAGCACGGTGCCGCGTTTCGAGCGTAGCAAATTCTTTTCGCTTAATCCGACGTTCTTCCCTTTCTTTTCGATTTATTTAAAAATAGAGTGGCTATGTTTCCGCGTTTACCGCTTGTAATTGCCGTGTATTCGAGTCAACTTTCATCCACATTTTTGTCCCTTTATTTCGGTTTCGTTCGTACGAAACGTAACTCGTATCCCGTTCCAAGGACGTGAGGGTCTTAAGGAAAAAATTTGCGCTCTTTTCAGGGTTTCTTTTGGATGGGTCTTCGGTTGAGTATACGGCACCTCGTTCCAGGAAATGTTCAACGGGAATTTTCATCCTGGTTATCGCGCGTCGCGTGTCTTTATTCGAAATCGTTCGACGATCTTCGCTCTCGAGGAGTTTCAAAAGTTAAACGCAAATGCAACGAAAAAGAGAGGAGAAGAAACGCGTAAGCGCTTCCGCGAGCCAGGAATCGTTGTTTGGCCCTGTTTTGCGGTTATACGCTCTCGTCTTTAAACAAAGGTGCGGAACGAACGCGGTGTACACGCGCGGATGTCCGAGTGTCGACATTTTTGTCGCAAGCCCGGCGCTCGTAAGTAAATCTAGCAGTCTTAATCGCGAGTAGATCGACGGAGTTAATCCCGTGTGGTTCGTGTAATTGTTTGCCTTTCGTCGTTCGTCGACGCGACGAATTCGTTTCGCAAAGCGTATTCCGACGATGATGAGACACCGTCCGTAGTTATATACACGGAAGCTTCTAAGGATATTGGACACCTCGGTGAACGACAAAGTCATTCGAGTAGTCGATCATCTAATTATTTCGAGCGACAAATTGGATCGTCGGACGGGCCATTTTCCACTACGCTAATATACAAAGTTTGCCGGCGCCGACACTGTTTACCGTTGTAAGCTCTTAACTTTCTCGCTATCGGGTTCTATCCCTGTTCTTATCTGTTCTTTGTACCGGCCGTTATATCGATTTTTCTTCCTTCTTCTGGAAATGAACGGTGCCCCTAGTTTTCTTCTACTTTTCATTAGTATGTCTTAGCAAGGAACTTGCACGTGCCGAAGCTTTGCTTCGCCGAAACGAATACCGAGAACAATGGAAAGACGAACAAACGAAGATGCAGAGATACTGCAAAGTCGTCTTGTCTAGGCTGGTAATAAAGATTAGAGGTACTTGGTATTATAAAATATTACGCAGACAATTAGATCTCGAGACAAGTACATAGTTTCGTTGACGCGACCACGAGATCTCGACGAACGTAAATAAAGCATTATCTTTCTACGTTACGTTTCTTCGTTTGTGTTCGTTTCGTGCTCGCGATCGTTAGGAAAGTTAACGAATGCCAACGATACATCCTAATTTTCGGTCATAGGCTAAATTCTTCAGTCCCTTGATATCGCGTATCCCGTGTTGCGCAATAATTCCTTGTCGGTTAATAGCCCGTGGACACGTTAAATCGGTAGAAAGCCCGTTGGTCGCGGTTTAAGTACGTATCGGGAAATTTGCACACAGAGCAACGTATTTGTAGTCTGTAGGAGTAGAACGAGCATAATGCAATTCGTGTTATCTCGGGAACGTGATTTGATCGGTTTGCGGGCGTGGCCGTCGTTTTAACAATAAACCCTACGTCAGTCGATAATACGATAGTTTCGGAATTCCGTGTAATTTACGTGGCGAACGACCAACATTCGCTATTGACTCGATCGGGAGGAAAAGAATGGACTTTCGCGTGCTTGAAATTGATTAAATTCGGTCACGACTCGCTTCGATTCGATCTGGCTGGTTCAAGGTTCAACGATAAATCATCGAATACAGCTGCCGATCATTGAGCGAGGACGCGGATGCAAAAATTGTACGTACGTATTACGGCACGTGTAATTAATAAACTTTACCCTTGCGTGTATAGTGTTCGCTCGCACCTTTCAATTTTATTAAAAAAAAAAAAAAAAAAATCGAGGAACGTTGGAAATTTTGAGTGGTCCTAATTCGGTGACCTAGGTAGAATTAGAGCACTCTGTGAAATTTCCCTTAAAAGCGATCGACGCCCTATTAAACCGTTCCCGGCTTGCCGGCAATTTTTAAATTGTCCGTTGTTAAAAGGGGATTAAAGCGTGGAAACGATATCGTTCCTATTTTGCAAATTGCCGCGATTCCTGCGAAGAAGGAGGGAAGCGAAATAGTCAGCCCCTCGACAAGCGATACTCGTAAATCGGTTGGCTTCTCGTTGGTTCCTGCGTTCAACGTTTCTCGCGACTTTACGCGAGATTCCCTCTTTCAAGAGGCGAAGGATCCCGCAGCGAATCGCTGAATTATTTGGCGCAGCCAACGGCAGATGTACGGAACAGAGAGGCGATCCGTCGGGGTTCGTCGAGGTTCGTGCAAAGGAAACCTGGGGGACCCGGCTATGCCTTTTACACGACGGTTGCCACGTACCTTCTTCGTCCAACAGAATGTTATCGGGTTTTATGTCGCGATGTACGATTTTGTGACTCTGCAAATAATCGAGGGCCAGAGCGATCTCGGCAACGAAAAGCACTATGCTTTCCTCGGTGAAGACGACCTCTTGCTGGATGTGATACCTGAGATCGCCGCCGAGCAGTAGATCGGAGACCATGAACAAGTCTTCCTCGTCTGGAACAAAGAAAAGAGCGAGTTTTCTCTTTCACCTTCTCTATTACGCCAATTAACATTTTTATCGGAGCAATTATTCGTAACGGATTTTTTTAGCTCGATTGTCGTCTACGTAGGAGATAATATAATTGACCAGGGAAAATTCAATCTCGATAAAACGACGCGATGAAAGAAACTCGGAGACCTTCCATAAATTATCCCCTTAACCGTCGTACTTGCGTCCTCTTAACCGTGATTTTCTGGTTAATAACGGAATTTCGTGGTTAATAGCGGAAGCAAGGAAAACAGGCGTGAAGCAAGCGGAAACCAAGGGAGAAAGATCGTCGATCGAGTTAGTTCGCCTAATGCCCTTAGTACCGTTCGTCGTGGGAAAATCGATATTAACGATAGAAGGACGTTCACGGTGTTCGAGAGACAGATAGACGATCGGCTTACCTTGAAAGCTGAACCACAGGTTCACCAAACAGGGGTGTTCCAGCTGCGAGAGGATCTCCACTTCCCGTGCGACGTTCTTCAACGCACCTCGCATCGCGCACTCACCCTTGTGCACGTACTTCATCGCGTACATGTTTCCAGTACGATCTCGTTTCTGCACTATGCACACCTATTAAGGAATAATTAATTGCTCGTTACCGGATGAGCGATGAATTACGAGGCCGCTTCCCGGCCGATTGTTGCGTTAGACGATAAAGCGCGCGTTAATTGGAATAGGGTGGATATTTTTAGGAGAAAGAGAAGCGACATCAACGGAGGGTGGAAATTTTGTTGCAGTTGAGAACGTATCGTCGACGAATTACGACGACGCTTCCTTATCGCGAACGGTCCCCGCGAAGCGTAAGAGCGTAGTAGGGTAGAGACGTTTTCGCGGGCGAAATTTCGCGGTCGATAGGGAAACATGGAAGTAGGTGCAGTTTGCAATGCTGATTCATCGTAACGCGATTCAATGACAAACGTATTGTGGCGCATAGTGGATGTAAGCGACGATAAATTATGAGAGGAAGAGACGTTTACGGGCAGTTGCGCTACAACTCTATTTATCTAAATCTGTCGGAGACAACTGATTCGTGTAACGCGAGTTCGTTGACTCGATTTCTCGGTTCGGATAACGAATCTACTTATCCAAACTTGCGATTCGGTCGGCAGAAGTTCGTTTACATAATCGAGCGTTTGTCGAAATTTTTCTCCGATAAATGGAATTCGGATGAATAGAATTTTACCGTATAATTGGCATGGATATAAGATAGCCCGGGTGGGGGTGGGTGGGGGGGGGGACGGGAAGAGCGTTATCTCGTGCGCAGATCAAGTGCATTGTATTTTTCCAGCGATCGGGTCCGATTTACGCGTGTACGCACAGGTATAACATTTTTAACGAAAATTTATTCGCATCGAAATATTTTCGTTCGGCAAATTTCAACGTGAAAATTTCGATACGTACATTGAAATTTAAACGGCCGAATTTCAAATAACGATACAAGTTGAACGATATATATTAATGCGATATCGGCTCGGTAACCGATGCAAGTATCATAGCGGTGTTGTTATCCGGTGTTGTTACCTCTGCGTTAATTCGATTATTCGAGGGGATGATTTCGGAATTGTGGATTCCGTGAACAAACACGGACTTTTACGATTCGGGAGAAAAGGAACGAACCCATCGTGCTAGAGGCGTGCCAATAACTTTAGTCAGAGCAATGTTCGTCTCTCGTACCTTTCCGAAGCTTCCTTTCCCGATGGCTCGTAGGATCTGAAAGTGATCGAAGTTCACTGAAACGAGAAACGGCGTAGAATTAATAATAAAAGACCGTATCCTGTGCTCGAAGAAAAAGGAACGAACGAAACGGTTGCACGAAATCTCGTTTCATCGATAGAACCGGCGAATCGTATCGAACGTTTACAACGTACGCAGAGCATCGTAGTACAAAGCGATGGTTGTTCACAAAGGACCGATGGAGCGAAAAGTTGCGCACACGCGCGCCGGAACTTGCGGTGGCTGTGTAAACTAGGCGAAAAACCGTCACAGGAAGTTTATAGTCGTTGATGTAGCGACTGCCTCCTCCTAAAATCGTGTCGGCGTATCCTGTTATCTGTCGTTTCCCGGCTAAATATCCGGTGACGGGAGAAATTTGAACAACTTTCGACCTTCTGCGTCGCCGACACGCCAACGATCGAATGCCTAAATGCTAAGTAGATGGTCGACATCCGACGTACCAGACGCAATTAGCGTATCGCTTTCGATGGCAAAACGACTTTCTTCGTTTTCCTAGTTCCGTTAATTAGATCTGTGGAGGCAGTCGTCTTTGAAAATTCGTTCAGAGTGATTTTAGATGCCAAGAAGCTTAAAAAGCAGACGGTGGTTTTAATAAAACTGTTCTTTAACGGGGCTGTTCCATGTTAAACTCGCGAATCTAGCGTGATTTCTTTTTTTAATTTCACTAATTAAAACACAAAGACGAAGTCTATTTTCCGACCTTTTTATTTCTCTCCGGAGACCTTGCTCCCAGAGCAAGTTGCCTTTTTCGCCCACATCTCGCGCGCGTGTGCGTGTCATACGACCGCATGGTTTCCGTTCGTTGCGAAACGTCGCAAGCGCGACGATATAACGGTTATTAGGAATATCAAATCGAACGAAGGAGAGATTTCTCGACGCGTGGCAAAGTTTAACAATTTAATTCAAATCAATTCGATCGAACGTAACAGTTTCGTTGAGTCTCTGCCCTGGCGGAATCGGAAACGTCGATAGAACGCGTTATCGCGAACTCTGCAAGTAGTATCTCGATAAATATTCGACCTTTATCCGTTATGTCGACGATCTTTTGCTGCGTAGTTAACGATAAACGCACGTTCAACGGACAAGGTTAAAGACTTACCTTCTTCCCCAGGAGTAGGCTCGTTCCGTGTCGACTGGTTGGCACCCATTTTTGCCCCTCAGTGGATCTGGATACGTGACGCGAGTGCCGGTGGCCTGTGTAACGTGTAGCCGGATACTTTGATCGGGCCGAGAAAAGACATCCACTTAGAATTCTCATGCTTCCACCCACTCACGGCTCGGTTATTCATTTGATCGAACGTCTTCTTTTTTCTACCGTCGATTTCTCGTCTTTATTCGCTCCTCCGCCTCTGCCGCCGCCCCCTTATCGTCGTTTCGCTGCCCCAACCACTTAATCTTGTTTCTTTTTCTTCGTATTCCCTCCAGCCTACTGTCTCCCTGTTATTAGATCTCTAGCCCGAAGGTCGTTTCTCTCCGTCGAGATTCTTTCGTTGCTCTTAACTCGTCACCTTGTTTCCTCCACTCGGCTTTCACGGCTTTCACTCCCCCGCACAGGGCTGTTTACTTTTTTTCACTACCGTTGCGCTTTTCCTACGATTCGATATCGTCGCTTTTCGACGTTCGCCTTTTATTCCTCCCCTCCTCTCCTCTACCCTTCGAGTTCGTTGGATACACAGCCACGTCGCTGAAATACGTCACCGCTCTGACGACCCTTTCAACGTCGCTTCTCAAACTTCCTATCCCGTTACCTGCCTCTGCCGGTTCGTCGTCGTTTTGCGTCCAATTTCGCCGAGTTTAGACACTTTGCGAAACTTCTTGCTCGATTTTCGAACCCTACTTCCCTCGATTTCGCGCTCTTCCACTGCTTCCTCCGCTTTGATTTGTCTGTCGCCGTTCCGTCCTCGTCCCTCCTAATGCGTATATATTCGTCTTTGGACCCTTTTATCGCTAACTGCCTCCACTTCGGACTTTCCGTTCGAGATTTCGCAATTTCTGCTTGGTGGTCTGGAAGGGATTTGTCGAGAAATCTTGGGCGATCGATCGACCGATCCAAGCGATAAAGGCTGTGGCGTTAGTTGCTGCTGCGCCGATACGTCGATTAATTAACGGTGACCTGCCGTTAATTCACGGAATAACAAGCGGCGGAAGCGCGATGGCTGTTCCGTGATGACGGTCGACGGTTCGTGCGTGGATGGTGGCCTGCAAGCGAGTAGACGTTTATCGGTGGGAAAGATTCCGTGGAAACCGGTTAATCGGCCAAGTAATCGGTAATTTGCGGATTCGCAGAATGAAAATGGCGATTTTATTGATCTTTGCGCGAGAGAACTGGGCGTTTCCAACTGGAAATCGTTCGAATTATCGTTCTTTGGCGACTTTTTCGCCAATTCCAGCCTACCTTTTCCTAACGACCGACGAATAATAAAGCGCGCGAGTGTGAGGGATCGCGAGAAATGACGATTGCGCTTAAAAGCGACGTGAATTCGGAAGCTGAATTTCGTTTATTACGACCCTTTGATGCTTGGAAAATAAGCGAACGAACCATGCTGGTTCGAGAGAAATCCCCTGCGAATAAAGGATCGCGAAATCTCGTAATACGGACAAAATTTCACAAACAACGGGAATTTTCCGCCTTTCTGGCGGTTGGAACGCGCTGCTTTTGCAAAATCTTATTAATTCGCGTCGTTTTTATCGCGGTATAGTGGACGAACGAACAAGACGAATCGAAGAACATTCCGACGAATATCCTTGGTTATGTCTTAGGTAGAAGCTCGCACAATTTTTCCGAGTTTTCTAGTAAAAAGAGGAAGCGTCGTAAACGCGATTACTCGGTTCAACCGGAGCGAAAGGGACGAAAGGACGAGTATACGTCATTTGCATACTGCCTTAATTTTCGTTTGACAAACTACTGTTTCTTCTCTTCTTTGTTTCTCGCGGCAGCGAAGCAACAGACTAACGGAACTTCCGTGTGTCAGTGTATCATGAAATTCAAAGGGAGATTTCCAAGGACATAGGGGAAAGTTCCCTAACTCGGATCCCATCTTAAATTGGATCACAGTCTTTGTTCGCATAGAAATTGTTGGCCAACATTTCTTAGCACCAAGTTACGGCTTACATGTTGTTTAGTAACAGCATTGAAACGAAACGCTCGAGATAATAGGCAATATCGTTGATATGACGAATGCTTTGTCCCGACTGTTTTCAGCTGATGCAGGTCTGCCACTGATTCGCAGAAGCTGTAACTTTCCACTCGTACGTAACTTTCCCCTACCGCAAAAACCATCCCTTTCTCGTATCCTTTTAACGTTCTTTTGTTGCTTGTCTTTTTGAAAGAAACCACTCGATACCGGACACCGAACGTATCTCAAACTCCTTTCACCTAGGCTACGCGGTCAACGTTAATACCCAACTCTAGCAACTCTGGCAAGTACGAAATAAAGCTTTCCTTTCTTCTGCTTTGATCCAACGGAAGAATCGTAGCATCTTTGCGCTAATTATTTCTTTCTTACCGAGAAAACGATCCGTGTATCCTCGCTTTGATCGATTGAAATTTTTGATAATTGGCCAATTATCGAAAACTTTGATTTCCAGCCGATTTACCCTCTTGCTTCGCTTTCTTCTTCGACTTTTATTTATTCCCCCCTGTTTTTCCACTCCAGGGTCCAATTATTCTACCGATGTTAACGGAACTGAGTTCCAACGGCGTCGCTGAATACACGAAGAAACGAAGATTTCCGTTGAATCATCGATTTATACGACGATTTTGGACGGCAACGTTTACATTCCTTCGAGGGAATCGATGTAACCACGAAACGCTGTCACGGTTCCCGACGTTATGACACGTCGAATCGATGCAATTCCTTTCGTCCTTTCGTTCCAGAACGAGTTTGTTCCCTTCGCGCTTCAGATTCATTGTTCATTGTTCCGGCAAATAAAAATTTATCGACCGCGGTATATTACGGTCCTTCGACATGCGACGCGCATCTACGTTATTCTTTTTCTTTTTCGTCGTTTCCTCGACGGTGAAACGTGTTTCCTCGAGATCGTAATAAACCGGAGATTGATGGAACAGGGAAAAAGCACCAACGTTATTATTTCTTATCGCGAACTTTTCTTTGGATGACCACCGTGTATCGTAGATCTCGTCGTTGGACGATGTCGAACGAGTCTTTTTACTCGAGAAGACGTTTCACGACATGCGACCCACGTAACGTTTCGCGTACGAACGGAAGAGACATTGACAAAAATTGTATGATCTTTCAAATGGAGGAAATCCATCGCGAATCGTACGTGAAAGCGATCAGGCTATATTTTTCATGAATTACGTATAAGCACGATGCGCGTTGACGTTGTTTGATATTTAACCGTTGTTCGAGGGCTTTGTTTCTTCAGAAAACTCGCGTCCTCCGATCAATTGCCGCGTTATTTCTGCCACAGGATTATAACGAGCGTCGACGAAATGTCTGACGGCTGGATAATTTACAGGATATCGCAGAACGTAAACGGCAGTTGTCAATTCACGATCGTCCTAGTTTTACCCTTTGTCCCGCCTGTTTCTCATCTATTCACGAGCAAGTTGCGGTACGAAGACAGACCAACGGTGAAAACGCGTGTAACTGTCCATGCCATTCTATTATCTAATTAAACGCTCCGCTTGTTTACGGTTGATCGATAGATGCGTGTGATTGCGATTCCACCAGATACAAGCAATTAATATCGAAACTGTCGGAGCTCTTTAATTCGTCATGGAAATTTTTTCAAATATAACGGATACAGCTTCGTTTCGATCACATATTTTCTACATACATGTCGACTTTCTCCCAATTCTAAGAGATACCAGCGTTGATCTGATCGACCGACGATCAACGACCCTCTCTCGCGGTGTCTCGTAAAAAGCCTCCGCGCTATCTTCGCGCGGCTATCTAAACGCGTTTTTGCGAAGCGACGTCTTCTCGCTGCCTTTCGTCCTCGTTTATTCGCCAAACGTATTCTCGCGAATCAGAAACGAAGGGAAACGAACAGAGAGCGAAAGGGGTAGCCGAAGGAAGCGCGTCGTATCGTAAGCGGGACGAACGGGTCTCGCGGCGCCGGAAGTGCAGACTGGCAATTCGTTCGTACGGCTAACGAACGCGACGTTAGTCGTGCTAATGCCGACGATCGCGTACCGTACTCGGTGCATATCGTTCGAAAAGCGACCTCAAGACAAAAAGACGGCGAAAAAAGAGGGTTAGGTCTGACCCCGTTTCCACGTTACAGTCACTTTTGAGCTTCGCCGGGCTCGGAAGCCAGCAAAATCAATTTCATCTCGCGAAGCGCGGTACTAGCCTTTTCGAATTTTCGTAGTTTTCTTCCTCCTCTTTCTAAAAATAGCCGTATAAATACCGAGAAACGATTGTAGCATAGTTAAGCATAGTTAAACAAGGAATGGCACCACATAGTTACGTACCATTTTCTCTTTTCTCTAATTTACCCTTCTAAGCGGCTATCGTCCGTACTCGCGGTTTTCACGCACGATCCAAGGATCCTGCGACAACGTTTGACAGGCGAATTTCTTTCTTTTCCGACGTTCGTCCTTTCAGAGTAACAGGTATATCGTTTTATTTCCGGTCTGGTCACTGAATCGTTGTTGTTTAATGCGATCGTTACAGCCTCGTTCGCGTTATTTATAACGATTATCCTTCCGCATTTCCAATTCGTTCTATTCTTTCGAAATATCGAATATTACTCGCAATTATCGCGTTTCGTTCCATCAGCGCGGTAATTAATCGTTTATTTTCGTTCGTCCACTCGCAATATGGTACGGAATATAGTTACGCGGATGCGATAGAATGGAATTCTTTTTTTCTGGCTCGTACACTTTCTCGAACGGGCGAGATTTTTGAAAATCCTGCACGTCGAAAGCATCGTGGCCAATGTGGAAAAAAAAAATTGTTGCCGATTCGTTTTTATTCCGCGGTGCCTAGATTTTCTGTTTTTTTCCCGCTTTCCTTCTTTTCGCATGGTCGCGCGTTCGTGCGTGTCCCTTTTTATGCGAGGAATGCGAGATATACGTTCGAACCTTTTTTCCTACGTGCTGCTATTAAAGCAACGACGGTTATTTACGTTCATACCGACGTAAAATCTCCGACTCGTATACGTATTTCTTTTTTTTTTTTCCTTCAACCGGTCTTCGTGCCGTTCCTCGTTTTATCATCACGCGATACAAAAAGAACCAAGATGCTCTTTAATGCCATTGAACGGTCAACTCGTCTCATTCCCTGGAGAATACGTTGGCGAGTATTTTTTATGAAGTATCGCGCGAACCTTGTTTCGCTGCTAATATCCTTTCCCTTTGCATCCACCTGGATGCGCCATGATACGCCAAATACGGAACGATGTTACGCCGTAAACGAGACAACGTGTAATAACGTGGTGTAACGATGAAAACATAATGAAAACGTTCGAATAGCGCGTAATTATCTGTGCGACAATATTATGATAATATCGTGTAAATATATTCGCGAGAAACGATGGGACGATACCGATCGATCATGTTCGACAAGGAGGAAAGGAATCGATACGAACGTGGATCGATCCCGTTTTCTTGGCAAGTTGCTGCTAAACGAACCGTTCAGCGAACGTGAATTTAAGACGATAGGAAACGCGAGAGCGCAAAATGAAATGAATAATTTTCGAGTTTGTTCGAGACGCGACGGAATAATCGAGCGGAATGATTCGACTCGACTTCGCGAATAGAATGAGAATAGAAACGAAACGTATCCACGAGGTAAAATGTACCGATTCCAATCGAATAAATTTGCCAAAACAAATAGATCTAATCGGATTCCATCGACAATCGACCACCGTCGATTCTGTAACGCGCGGAACGTCGATTCGAACTTTGATCGCGCGATTCCAGCATCAAGTTTTCAACTTAATTCGTTATCGACGCGTATTCGTTCGATCGGCTATGTTTAGCCGTTAAACTTTCCTTGCGCGACTTTCGTACGTGTCCGAACCGCGTTACGAGTATCAACGGCATTCGTTTCTGCCAGCAGCATGCCCGAATCCTACGATCGAAGCGAAAGAAACGACAAATGGAAATAACGTTCACTCACTGACTCGTCTAGGATTTCTTGATCGTGAGAAACAGATTCACCGACATCTTCCTGCGGAACGACTCTTTTTTCCGTACCAAAGAGGCATCCGAGACAGCTGTCGAGGCTGACTCGAACGAAACGAGCAACCAGAAGAACGGTGTGTCAGCGGTGGCTTGCACAAGATGACTTTTGCGGCTGATTCTTCGTGGCAGCGTAGAAAATCGCGCGCTGACGATCGAGCGTGGTTCCTTCGTGAGCCGGTCGCGCGCGATGGATCATCGTAGACAAGGAGGGAGCCGAACCACGACGACGACGACGAGGAGG
Source organism: Bombus pyrosoma (assembly GCF_014825855.1). Taxonomy (NCBI): domain Eukaryota; kingdom Metazoa; phylum Arthropoda; class Insecta; order Hymenoptera; family Apidae; genus Bombus; species Bombus pyrosoma. The sequence continues at coordinate 4,689,111 of NC_057770.1, read as the reverse complement.
ATCGAGGCAACGATCGATAGCGGAACGGCGCGTGAAAAAATCGCCAAGGTCCGTAAAATCGTGACGGTGGCGATCGCGGTCGCGGTCGCGGTCGCGGTCGCGGTCGCCGCACGAGTGCCGATGTTCCTAGACGGTTCAACGGAACGACGCTCGAGTACGCGAATCTACTGCGGCGTCTGCGCCGAGACGCCGCCTTCGTGGCTGCGTTTCGCGCGTGCTGTGCGTGTTTCGGCGGCGCGGTGCGGCGCGGTGCGGCGCGTCCTCTCGCGCGTATCATATCCGTATAGTCGTGGTATCGTAGATAGAATCCGTGGGTAATTGATCGATGGAAATTGGTGGAAATTGTCGTGTGCACGGGAACAATGAAAGGGTGATTTGGCGAGATTGTTCAAGGGGTCCTTTGATGTACCGCGAGAAATATAACGAGGGATATTGAGAGAGAGACAGCTACAGGCTCTTCGGCAAGAGTAGATCATAGTTTTATATAGACGATAGCCTGTATAAGGTTGAGCTTTGTTTTATGAAAAAAACGGGGTCTTTTGCGAGTGATAGATAACGATCCCTTCGTGGGTGCAGGTATTTCCTCGTTACGGGGTCACCTTTCCGTCTTTTTAAACGAATCTATATGTTTTTGCTCGGCGACTTGATAGATGAGTCCAAAGACCCATCGGCCTCAGCTCCGCGATGGATATTAATAGCCAGAAAAACATTGGAATTCATGTTTCACATTTAATGCGAATTTCTCTCGGTTCTTTTCTTAGTGATAGCGTCGATGAAAGAAATGAACGTCGGAACGTGCCGATTTCGATGCAACGCTCCTCGTTCGTTGAATAAGGTCGAAGCTCGGCTATGGATTATCGGCCGTGTGTATCGTGCCTGATTTTCGCATCGCCGATCGTAGCTAAATTTCTAGCCAACACGAAGTTGCCACTCCCAGATTTCTGCGATATAAGTATTCGTTCGAACGCGCGTTCTTCCTGCTTTCACCTGGTCCTTTTGTCCATTTTATTCGCGTTTTCTTATCTCTCGAAGCTCTGTTTATTCATGCATTCGCTAAAACCTCGCGTCGGTGCTTCGGCAAGACGCGATGCTTTTCATTCCTGAAATTGCCACCGCTAATAGATCGGTGCTCGTATCCGGCAATTCAGGCACGGTAGGATTTCATGCTTGCAGTTACGTCGTAGGAGAAAGAAAATCTCGGAAACGTCCGCTATAAATCGGGAAATAGGATACAGGAAAGATTTTAAAGGCGAACGGTAGATCGCGAGTCAGTTGAACGGCATAGGCCAGCTATCGGCATCTCGATATTCGCCGCAAAGATCGAAAACGTAGGAACGAGTTTGATCTAAAGTGGCAAATGGTGGCCACCTCGTCCTTTTATAAATTTGGACGAGCGACGCTTAACTTGGAATAGCACCTGGTTGTGCCGGTAAGTGCTCTCCGTACTACTTTTACGCTCAAGTCGATATATAATTCTTCGATAAGCTAAAGTAACGTAGTAAGCCCTTAAGGATTTTACGTGCTAACCTACTTGTAAGACGTGCAATAGTTATTGCACGTGTTATCGCCTCCTTAGCGTTAAAAGGATAATCGATAAATAATTAATACGATATAAAGCTGTATATTCGAAAGCTGTAGCTTCTCGGATACTCGCGAGTCCGATATATATATATATATATATATAAAGAAAATGGTAAAATAGTGCTGCGGCCCTGAGCATCGCTGCATCAATTGGTAGCACCGCTGCATTAATTCACAGCTATATACTTCCTTTGGCCTCTTTCGCGAGACTTCGATCATATTCCCTCCATCGACCGTGCTAACTCGCAGAAATATCCATGGAGGATGAAAGCGACCGAAAAATTGAATAGAACCGAAAATAAAGAGCGTACGATAGAAAGTAACGCGGAAGATTACTGTAAATCCGAATAACCGAATAAGAATTCGAAACGCGTAGTAGCAGCAAGACGTCGGTCTTAATAATTTCCGAGGCCGGATAACCGGCCGAAGAATCGAACGCTCTTACCGGACCCTATTCTTCCTTCGATTCCATCTGCATCCTCGAAATCGGACCGACGTACGTGAGCTACGTACAATAGAACGACGCTACTCTTTCGTTCGGGTTTTTATCGGACTGTTCCCCTTCAAACGCGACGGGAAAGATTATTCGTCGCTTTTATTTCAATGTCATAAACGATCGAAACGAATCTCTCTCGTTTTCCAGTCGCGATGTATCATTCGCATACGTTTGAACCTGACGCGGCGTTACGTTCGAGGTTCGCCTATTTGGACAGCAAAAGAGAGCAAGATACTGGTGAAAAAAAAAAAAAAGAAAAATTCTGGCCGTTAACAAACGACAAAAAGTAATTTTACCTTCGACCTTATCTCTCTGGGTGTGAAATATTCGATGTTCAATTTGAACGCTAATCCGAGTTCGGCCTTTTTTCCATCATTATCTTTGATATCGGCGTCGTCGCTAAGGCCATATATTCTCCTGTCATAAAATAAAATATTTTCTTTCGATAATAAGAAAAAGCCTGGATGAAAGCGCAACCGTATTTCATTGTTCGTTCGGTGGTCGCTAGAAGGAGTTGTTAAGGCGTAACAGCGCCCATATTTTTCTCTCGTTATCACAGCGGCTATTGTCTCGTCCGGAGATCTCGCTACTTGGTTTTTCGCTTTCTCGTACGACGTGGAGAAGACGACGGAAACGCGGGATGAGGCAACGGCGGTGTTCAAGCGACGTTCGAGCGGTGTTGAGATCAGCCAGGCGTTTCCACGCTACGATAAACGGGCATCTGAGAAACAACGACGAGAAACGCTTCCGTTCGGTTTCATCGAAACGGGGAATCTGGTCAAAGGTATCGAAACCCGACGTCCAACTTTCTCGTTGTTATCGCGGCTGTCGTTGCCGCTTCCGTTTACGTACACACGCGTGTCCTGTCCGGTCGCAATGGCAATTCGCGTTTTGCATGCGCCCACGCGGTCGTCTACGCTCGAACCGTGTAACTAACTCAACGACGTTGTTTCTTCCTTTCACTTCGATCGCCCGTTGTTTTCACGCCGTGGAACGCGTGACTTTTCCTCTTCGACGTGCATGCTCGCGCGCATAACTCGCACCCCCTTTTCGTCGTGCATCGACGGACATCGCGCTTCGACTACCTCTGCCAACGATTAAGCCGTTATTTCCACGAAATGTTGTTCTTGCGATTAGCCGTTGGCTGCCTGCTTTTTCCTTCCTTCTGCGGATATCCCGATAAGCTGACGCGTAATCTTCGTATAAAGTCGATTTTTATATCGGAGAATATTACTCGTTCATCGTCAAACTTATAGGCAATAAAACTTTTATTCGAAACGTTGCGAGATCTTTTTGGCTCGAAAGTTCGTAGTAGCTTTTAATTCGTATTCTACACGGTGAAAGGGCTGTGCGTCAACTAGGAACGACAAGCACGCAGTGGACGCGTTAAAGATGGGTTCTGCGAGGCGATAGATCTTTATTTAACCTTCCGTTGTACGCGGTTATTCGATGAGCGAACGTACGTACGAGAATGTCAGATTTCACCGGGGACACGTTTCTTCGTTTGGGCTAGCAGGTGTTCCATGGATTAGCCGCGAGGCCTGCGCGTTGCACCGGTTTGTCATCGTCGAATAAACGATAGCTTCTAGGAGTTTCGTGTAAATTCCGTTTCCCTACTTTTTTTGTCGAATAGCGCGGCTGAGTTTCCTATTCTTCAGCGAGCCATACATTGACCTTTGAGGCGTTTTCCGAGAAAATGTTGCAACTTTTGAAACGTGCTGTACATCGGCATAAAAGACGGTGTTGCACAGCAAGGACCCGAAGAAGGTTTCTATTTTAAAGAGGAGTCTGCGGCCGAGAAATTATTTACGGCGCGGCCCATTTATTTTTGCAGTTACGCCTCGAGTGGAACTCGGTGAAGGTGGCCGTTCCTCTCCCGTTCAATCAACCGGAATGGTTAATTTAGAATAGTCTCCGACTCGTGAGAAATGGGTTTTATCGAAATACCGTCCGAAAGGTATAGCCGCGCTTCGATAAAAATGCTTCGAGTCGGAATGCATCGGCGATCGGGCGTGTACCGGGCCGCGATTCGACGGATATCCTCCGTCCGGAGGAAACAGAGACTCGGAGCAAATCGATCTGAAAATGAAGCCATTTCTCGGGACGCTCGACTCGAGAAACACCGTCTCTTAAGCGCCCTTCTACGCGTATTTCTTCCTGGCGTGTATTTAAATCGTAAGCCTAGCAGCGGGCAAACGTACTCTCACGGGATGTCCGGAAAGCTTTATTTACAAAACGAAGATCGCACGGTGAAAAGTAAAAGAGTCCTTCGAGTGTTGCTTGAAAAAACGAAATTCAGTCCCGGAGCTTTGCTATTTAACGTACAAGGAGAATACGTAGGGCGAACGAAACGTTGTTTAAAAAAAAAAAAAAGGAAAAGAAACTGTTATCTTTCCATTATCCAGAAAAGTTACTCTTAAAAGGGATATTGTAACGTAAAGAATAAACGCCGAGCTAAAATGCTCGAATGCCAAACTTGCTCTTCCATCGGAGTAACTTAATATTCCACAACCGCAAACCCTACGACCCCAAAGTGGACGTACTGTCTCCATAGTATTCTGCTTACAACGTCAAAGGTACAAGGAAAATCACGAAAAACTGTTACGACCTTCCATTAACCGAAACTCGGGCGCGATCCCATTGAAACGATCTTTCGTCGAAGCGATCGTTCAAACTTGGTTTCGTCTTTCGAAGAACGATTCGAGCCTTGAATCGTAGACGAACCGAACCGCAGAGAGAAATATATCGCCGGGCTGGGATCGAATCGATGCCTGCACAGGTCTCTCTATTGTTAGTGGAAAGCGTTAACGATCGTTGGCAAAGCCACGAGACACGTTCCTATCCGATCGATCAAGAAACCAAGCGACCGTTCTCGTCGGCACGACGGTCGGGATTGCGGCCGTCGAGCGTGTAACACAAAGGCGGCTACGAGTACGAGTTGCAGGATCGATAACGCCTTTAGAACGCTACCGGACATGTACGTGGAACGAGGCGTAGAACGCGATGACCAACGGCGTAGAGGCTTGCCGCGTGACCCTTCGACACGAGCCACACCGGGAGTCGCTACCCCGTGCCGATAGAAGGCAGCGAAGAGGGAAAGACTCGCTTAGTCTTGGATCCAGCAGATACGTATTTACCTACGTACTTACATAGAACCGAAGAACACCGTAGGAGAAACGTCGTATGGGATTATTGAGCACCACTGGCTTCTACCTGGTCGTTAATGGGAGAGCGGAGAGCACGGAATGTCCTCGTAAAAGCGAGCGAGAGGGACGGCGAGATTGAAGGGGATAGACGAGGAGGACACGGATGGCGGGCTGGTGTTTAAAGAAGGACACTCGATATAGGAGGCATTGTACCCGGTTACCGTCAGCCGTTCCAGGTGCTGGAGGGCAGTCGGCTCTCGCCACGGGACGGGCATATACGCTTGCATTTCCTTCTCCGTGCGAACGAAAGGAATCGTCGTGCCTCGCGTCGATCGTACGCAGCGACGGCCGCGCGTTTGTTCAAGAGGAGAACAGAGCGAGAAAAGACAGAAGAGAAGCGACGCGCGGCTTTTGGCGAGTTTCTCTAGCCACTAGCCAGCGAAACGGACCGATCGTCATCGTGGTCGTGGTCTTGGTCGTGGTCGTGGTTGTCGTGGTTGTCGTAGTCGTCGTGGTCGTCGTCGTGGTCGTCGTCGTGTGTCTGCACCGGGAATCGGGACGCACAGCCGGCGAAACGCGCGCGAGTGGGAGAGGATCGACGACGGGAGAGAGAGAGAGAGAGAGAGAGGTGGAGGGAGAGAGAGAGAGAGAGAGAGGGAAGGGGGAAGGGGGAAGAAGAGAGGGAGACCGAGTAAAAGGCAACAGGGGGGAAAGAGAGTCGAGGAGAGAAAGAGAACGAAAGAAAGAAAGGAAAATAAGGAGGGAAGAAGCGACAGGGACGGCTGTGGATCGTGTGCCGCTCTGCAGTGCGACATTCGACGACAACACACGCTCGTTGCTTCCCGTCCCTTCTACGGCGCACCGAGTGCTAATCAACTTTCGTACACACGCGCGCTCCTCCGCGTCTCCTTCGGTGATTCCGCTTACGGACCCGTGCTCTCTTCGCCGCCTTAAAAACCGCCGTTTCTCTTTGTTCCCGCGACTCCTTCGACCTCGACGCTGCTCGAATCCGCGAGTCGATCGGACGCTGTACGCTCGTCGATACGCTCGCGCGAGCTTGTCTCGCCTATACGTATATTATATACGTGGAAGAAAGTTACGCGACTGTACGGCGATCGAGGGGAACGTTCGTAAGGGCCGGTTTCTAACGAAGCGGTTTTCTGTCGACTCCGATCGAGACGGTAGTTCCCTTCGCGACGATCGATGTGGTGAACAAGTGAAAAGACGCGTTCCAAGCACGATCGGCGGAGATATTTCAGGATTTCGTGAATCGATTTGCGAGAGAAAGGGAAAAAGAAGAGTCACGGTCGACGTTTTTCCCCGCGCGTCAGAAAATCCGGCGGTTTGTAAACAGAGAGAGTCTCGACGAGTCACGAAACGAGCAGACCGCTCCTGCTCGCTTTTATCGACGATCGTTTCAACGTGCGAATCTTGTGCGAAGAAAAACGTAATCCGACCGGCCGAGTGCAGTGTTGGCGAGACGCGGACGCATCGACGGAGGAGGATGTGCAGGAGGTCGGCCTGGTGATACAGCCTGGTCGATGTCTTCCGGGCGACGGTCACGTCACGGACGGGATGCGAGACACGAGCCACGTGAATGTTGTACGCCGTTGAACCTTCCTTTCCGCCAGGCGAATTATTCTGGACCGGCATGGAACCCGTGAAAGCCAAGTACGTAGTTTACATACATCAGCTAACTGTAGGAAATTTCGCAGAGTTGGAGAAACTTGTGCACGATGCGCGCGTCTCGGCTCTTTGTCTCCCGCCTTTCGTCTACGATCTACGGTTGGTTTCCGCTCGATATTAAATTGCCGCGATGCTTCGCCGACTAGTTCGCGTTTCCAGACCAACTTCGAGATCGTTGTTTTCAGTTTATGCGCGTTATACGCACGATTCAGGGACCGGAACGGAGACGAGCGGTATCGTAGAAAGCCGCGTTTTCGCTGACGTCCACGTCGCTTTTTCGTGCCTCTGTTTTGTTCCCTGTGTGCCGTACTTCCTCTCGAGTAAACAAGTTCTGTCACGTCCTTCCTTTACCAACGTACCGATGTACCCTATCGACGTATCGTTTACTCGTACAAATATCTCTTTATTGCAATTATCAACGACAATAAGCCGCTTTTCCCTTATCTTATCCTTTCTTCTTTCGAAGCTGAAAGTTTTCGCTCGAATATTTACAACGAGATCTTCCAGTTCGCAAATTCCGATTCTTATTCGCGTGCCTCTCAAACGATTTTCCTCTTTACACGAACAATTTCCTTCCAATTTGTTCGTTCTACCATGATTTTATTTCTCTCTGCGTTCGCGCTTAACTAATCGTTTCGACCGAGGAGGAGTCTCTGGATGAGAAATGGCGCCAAATGTTCCTCGTAGTCTTCACCTTCGACGGGTTTTTCAATCGACGCGCTTTCCGTCAGACACACGCCTGTCCGATTTCCAAATTTCTATTTATTACCATCTTCGACACGACATTACCGTTTTGTGCGCGGACAACCGTGAAATGGAGTTTACGCCGATCGCGACGAATGGAGCTTACGTCGATACCATTCCCAGGCAAAATCGCAAGAAACGTCGTTTTTCCGATATCTCCCTTCGTGAAGAAATTCGTAAATATTTCGTGACTCGGTTCGACGGCCATCGATCCATTGGAATTGGGGAATACGCGCAAAAAGTCAATCGGAAACTAGCCGGCCAAATAGAAACGGGGAAATGGGGGAAAAATAATCGTCGTTGTTCGACGTTTTCTTCCCGATGGAGTTGCTCCGTTGCAGATAGATAGAAGAGCCTTCTTCGTCCTCCGATAAATTTCTTTTTTCTCTCTTCGACGATAACGTAGTACGAAAGGGTCTTCCAAAGTGAATTTTTCGTATCGTTTTCCATTATCGTAGCGCGCGTCACGAAACGTGCGGTAGAAATTTTCGACTATCGCTTTGTCGTCCGATGCGTCTCGCGATCTTTGCGAAGGTCACAAGTTACGCGAGTTGCAAAATTCCCATTTACGATTAACTTAGGTGCGAACAGGCTTGATAAAATTACCGTCGCGTTCGTTATTATCGCGTTTGTAAAGTGCGGTGGCAAAACGTCATCTCTGATCGGATATTATGCGCGTAACAGCAATCGAATACGGTCACGGGTTCGTACGGGTGAATCGAGCTCAGCAAATTTGCTGCGCAACATCCCCGCGATACTTTGGAAAATTGAGTTTTCCACGACGCGTTGATAATCGAAATGTCGCCGCTCCAATTTTCGTCGCAATCGCGTCAGTTCCGCGAATGGGCGCCCGACAACGCTTCCATCAAAAGACTCTATCTGCGATTAACCGCGTTCGAGTTTTCGTTTTACGTTTATATTCTTCTTCGAAACGGTATCTTCGTTTTTCTTTTGCCACGCGACTATCACGGCAGAAACAACTTGGGTTTCGCGTACGTTCGATCAACAACGACCACTGACAATGCACGTTGCTAACGCTATTCAAACAGACCTGGGTACATACTCGTATTTGCTTGTAGCTCTCCGTCGGAGTAACGATCGATCTGACGATCGAGGCACAAAGCTCCCGTCGAAAACGCACTTTCGACGCGATCTGTCGTTTCCAGCCTCGTCCGTCTTTTATATTTCGTCCGTTCGCGTCTCATCGCCATCGTCCTAAGCGTTACAACTCGGAACTCGGTATGCCCATCGACGATCGGAACGAAGAAGTCGCGACGCGATGTACGGAATATGCGAGAATCGAAGCAAGGCACTTGAGCTTCGACAATGAAATTGGGTCGTTTAATTTAGGGGACGTTCAACGCGTGAAACGCTCTCTGACGTCTTAACTACCGTCGCGTTGTGGAAATTAGGCCGCGATAAAGCGCGTGGTTTTACGCGATGCGTACTACTTCGAATCGACTCGTCTTATCCTATCGAACGAAAGCGTATATGCGTATCGTCGATGAAACGACGCGCCAGACATGTAAAAATCGGTTTGCGAGGATTCGCGATACGAAACGTATAGATAGGATGGATATCAAAATAAATTTCTTTCTATCGTCTTTCGTATGAAACAAGGTTTACTCGCGAATATCGAAATACGTTGGTATTCTTCCGGCGGAACGTCGTGTCCAAAGGTTTGCGCGTGGATAGATACGCGGAAGTTCGATCTGATCGGTGGCTACCGGAGTTGCGGAAACTCGCTTAGAAAGCGCACGGTTACTCGAATGTCTGCGCTTCTGTTTCACGATTGCCGGAATATGGAACGTCTGGTAGTTGGGAGTCTTCTCTGGTGGAAGGAACGTAACTTTCGTAATATTCGATGGAGTTCCGTAGTCTTCCAAGACGAGGAGCTCGCTTCTAGAATAACAGATTTAAAAATTCAGTTTGTTCCGTGTTCTGGTCGAATAACATCGCGTACGACGACTTTCCAGTCCGTCCAAACAATAGGAAACGTTCGTCGCTGCTCGCAACTTACTTTCCCCCCGTTAGTCTCTTTCATTTTGCAACGCGAGGTAACACCGTTTCCGCGTTGACGTCCTTCCGCGTAACGAGGCTTGCTTCGACCGACCGTCGTCCTTCCCTCGGTGCTTTCGCTCGAAGAGACGAGAGGAAAATTTCTGAAACGAAGTCTGAATGGAGTAAACGAGACACGTAATCTGTTACGAAGGAACGGAACATCGCTAGGAAGAAATGGCAACCGATAACCAAGCGTATCGTTGCTCTCGTCCCATCGGATTTCTGCGTCTTCGTTGATCGTTCCGACGGTACGATAAATCTCTCTGTACAAACCGATTTCTTCGTACGAATCTTTGCACAACGACACGTGACATTCCCGTTGGCAAAATTCGTAACGAGATGGCGAGGGAAGACCGAAATTGTTAGTTTCTTGGACGATAACCTTGGAATTTTTACTTTTCTTCGTACTCAATGGCCAAAGGTTCGTCCGTCGTAAGCTTTGCCGACGAAAATATCGCGTGATTTCGCGTACGTTGCAGGATGGAACGAATCGATTGCCATTTTCCTGCAGTTACGATGGCTCTATAGAGCCTTATATCAATGTCGTAACGATATTATATCGTGATATCACCTGGATCGATGGAGAAACGGGGCCACGTTGCAAGGGAAAGATAGTTGCATCAGCTAAGATGCGGTTTCGTTACGGCATCGTGTGAAAGTTTAGCTATTCACACGGTGAACGTAACGCGGATGACATCACAAACCGGATCGTCTCGAATCTCGATCGAAAAAGTCGATTTCACTTCCGTGTAGATGAATATCCTCCGCGTAGATCGTCTGGTTTGTTCTTTCGTCCCACGTCCGCGTCGACCATGTACACTCGTGCGTAGTCGGTAAATGCGATTGCCCATCGATCGCTGTTTTATACAGCGGGACGATTCTTCGGATTATATTTACGACTGTGGCGTGTGTCGACCGGGTACGTGTTGCGACGATATTCCGAGCTAGCTACGTTATGATAATCATTCGAGGCACGGTGCATCGCGTGAAACGCCAAGCAACGACGCTCGTCGCCGCGATGGAGAATGAAAAAAACCAAGGGGACTGCTAAGCTGTACGACGGTTGTACTCGGGACGTAGATATATTGTACTACGCTTGCGGGATAAATTTACTTTGAATTTACTTGTCCGACAGATAGAACGATTTCCGTACGAGTACAGCCGGCTAGAATTTTCCACTCTTAAAAACGATTCTCGTTTTAAAGTCGTTGAGCTTGACGTTACGGTAATAACCGGAATTGCAGAAACACGGAATACTTTGCTCAGCACGGATATAACGCGGCGAATGAGTTAACTCTTCGAGAATCTTACCTTCTCCCCGGTTAGTTCTCGTCCTTTCCCGCGCTCCGATCGAGTTCCCTTTCGAATTCGAATTGCAACAGGATCTCGTGCCCGTTATCTGGTTATTACAGCGCCGCGAGCTACGTACCGATGCAAGCAGCTGGTTCGCCGGTGAATTTAAACACGGCATTAAGTCAAATTGCAACGAAGCCTCGTGCACGCGACGATCGTATCGCGGTCCGAACTAACGTAAGGCAGCACGCGTGCGGCGGAATCGACTCGTTGCAAGTGGTTCGCAAGTGGCTCTGTAACTCTGTAGACTAGATCGATAGAGCGTGTCGAGAGACTTCGTCGAAAGGTTATCCTTCTATTTCTTTCTTCTCGTCGCATCTCTTTCTTCGCTGCACCCTCCCGCGTTGTATAGATTTGTATTCCTTTTAAATTCGTCGAAGCGCTGAAAGTCCTTAGACGTCGGAACGATAAAGGGTAGGTATATTTCGAAAGAAAAACGGCAAACGAATTTCAAAACGGTACTCTTATATGGAGGCTTGGCGAAGATCGAGCGAAATCGAAGCCCTCGAGGCTTCCTGCAGTCGTTCTATCGTATATACGAAATGACGAACCGAAAGGTCGACGCCGCGGGGTTTACGGCACACGGTCGTTTGCGACGGTGAACTCTCGTAGAAATTTAAAGGGACGTAAAATTTTTACGAACCGCCACGCGTACGATTCGACGAATCGTTCTTCTCCCTAGGTACGAAATAAGCATCGAATTATACCACGGTTTACGACGTTGAATTATCAGCACGTACGTACTCTTCCTCCCAGCCGATTCAATTTTTCTGATTAAACGTACCTTCTTCGATCGGAAGTACGATTCGAGAATATATTCTAGCAGAGGATCGTTCGTAAGCGCATTTTTATCGTTTCTCGAGCTTTCTTTCTTTGCGTCACGGTACGATATAATCGAGCATCGAGGGTAAACGGTCTTATGCTTGCAGAATGGCTCCTACAGGGATGCCCCCAGTCACCGGTGTTCTACAGCCGCCCACGGGATCGACTCTGTCAGGGAGCACGATAGCAAACTACAAGAAAAGCTGGTGGAGAAGAGTGGCCTCCTGCTTGGCGTTTCTTGCCGCTTTTTCCACTGCCATGTCCTTGCTCCTCGTTTGGAGCGAGGCCGCGGCCTTGAGGTAAGTTTCCTCGTACACGAAGCTAAAAAGGAGGAAGGAAAAGGGTATCCGGTCGTTGCTCGTTTTCTGCCAATGCTTTAAATGCGTTTATCACTCCGTTTAGTACGTTTAAGAAGTATGAAAGTTGATCTTCAAAATTTAAGTACGCCTCCTTTTGTACGTACCCTCGTTGTCCCGTACCTTAAAAGCGTACATCTACCTGCGTACAAATTTTACAACACCGTGACATAGAAAACTCCGATGCTTTTCAAGCTATCGTCGCCATTCTCGTTATGTTTAGTATCCCTTTTTGTTACTCTCCCTCTCTCTCTCTTTCTCTCTCTCTTTCGATATTCCGTATCTCATTCGTTGAAATTTACAGCAATCCACGTGTCAATTTATGGCAATCAGGGAAAAACGAACGACAAATTGCGAACCGTATCGCTGATTCCGATTGATGTCTACCACAATTACGCATGCGTGTTGGTCCATCGCGAAACCGACCGGTCGTCTGGCCATTTTTCGTACTCGTAGCTCGTTTATCGTACAAAGTTAAATATTTGATCGCAGGCTTCCATCGAGATTCGAGTGACAAAACAATCCGGATAATTGATAAAGATCGTTTCAACTGTTATTAACGCCGATTGACGAGGTATTTGTGTAACGTCGCTCGTAATTTATACTTTGATGACGCGATTCGTCTCGCTGGCAAAAAAGAAAAAACGAAAAAAATATACTTTACAAGAGCGATGTATAAGTTGTTTGCCTTCGAGCGAGATTCGATTAATTACGCCGTTTCATCTTGACGACGTTGCATCGTTTTCCATATAAAAAGTAATATTAGCGTGTAAATGCCAGAGTAGATAAAACAAAAAAAAAAAGTATGGAAATACCTTTGATAGTTGGCGAGTAGTCGATATCGCGTTCGAGACGCATGAAACAGCTAGTCCCTTATCTCTCGAGATGTACAAAGAGCACGTCCCCAGTCCCGTTAAAGAAATACGATTGTTAAACGAAGTTAATTACTAGGTCACTCGAGACGATTATCCTTTCCCTCGGACCCTCGTGACAAAGGCTGCTCGACGCGAGTCTTTCAAAGAAAGAACGTTCAACGTTTACTTCGAACAGCATCGCTATTAATATCGAACGTTATTAATTAATCAACGTAATTAATTCGCTGTACTCGTTTGAATTTTAATCTCGAGCGTCCACGAGTTACGTACCTCCGTCGTACTCGGAGATATTTGCATATTAAAGAGCTCGCATTCTTCGCGATCATCCACGTATACTCGGGTCGTTCTATCGTTGACTCGATGCGACGACGGAACATTAACAACGGTAAAATAAAGATAGACGCGAATAACGTAGGCCGCGCGAATCGCGATTCATCGTCGGATCCGCGAGTTCCAGCTAAATCTGACATGTACGAATCGAGACTTGTTCGAAACTTTTACGAAGACTTTGATTTTCAAGGTTCGACACCCGTACCGTCGCTTGGTCGATAAACGGGCGGGTATGGACACATTCGCAGAGGCGTTCGAACGTCCGTCAATAGTACATTAGTACACACAGACTAAACGAGAAACAGTTCATCAACCACGTGTGTACATGCCGGGCTTAATAAGAGCTCGGCCGTCCGTGTGTACTTAGGTTAAAGCGGACGTTTCGTTGCAGGAGGCAGGCGTTCGACGCCAACATGACCAGAGACTACGTGTTGAACAGCGTCTCGATGGACAATCCTGAATTAGTCGCGTACATCAGAGAGGTTCAATTGAAGCCAACGACGCAGCAGGATCCGTCGAACGCCACTCAAACCACGGAGGAGAGGTACGTGGCGGGTCTGACCGAGGGAAAACGCGAGGGCGTGTACGTGGAGTACATCAGCAGGGTAAGGAGAGATCTTCTCGTTCGTTCGGACGACGTCGGCCACGAATGCCGTCGGCTAATTTATCTCCAAGTTTTAATAAGCAGCGGATATTAGTAAAAGTAGGAAAATTTGTTTGTCCCGTCGAGCTTCGTCTCGTAGAGATCTTATCATCTTGTTATACAAGTCAGCGAGGAATTCGAGCGGTTTCATACACTTTTTAATTATTTCAACGCGATATTTTGATTCGACGCTCGGCTAACTAGAATAATATTTAAGTAGCGTGTATATTTAAACGAGACTATATTTATCGAGTCGAAATTTCAGTCAGAGCACTCGACGACTAATTGAATTTCTACCGAATAGAACTACCGCTAACAAGGAGATGGCAAGAAGCAGTTGGCTGTGTGCGCGTTCGATGCTTTAGGTTGATGATAAAAGAGCCTGAAAAGGATTTATTTTTATTACAATTTTCACTCGCGAAGTAGCAAGCACGCGCCACGGTAGTCGGAGAAAGGAGTAAACAGAGAAAAGATCGCTTGTCTAGAATTCGGATACGTAGATAATATCTTATCGCGAGATACGCGAGATTTGTTTAAGAATTATAGGAATTATTTCCTTTTGCAGATAGGCGCCATTTCCAGTACGGGCTGGTTGGAACGTAACTTAAGTTGGAGAGGCGTTCTGATCCTGACTGATCCCAGAAGCTTCTTCGAGGCGCACAGAAGCACCAGAAATCCAAAGACCAGAGTTCTTCACGCTTGCCTCAGTACCGACAAGGATACCAAAGAAGTGAGCGTATATTCGAAATCTCCTTCCATTCGTATCTGCTTCCCCGATCCAGATAAATCGCGCTAATTATCTATCTATAACGAGACTTTTATCTCTACGCGAGCTCGTTCGAATTTCAGATTACCTATCATCAAGAATCCGAGGTTCAAGTTACCAAGTTAGGCGAAGGGCCGAATAGCCTTGTGTCGTCGGACGAGGGTTTGCCGACCACGAGATTGAAATGCTTCCCTTTGTACAGTGTTTTATTGGCGTACAGCGCCACTACCTTGGATTACCTGAGCCTAGATAGTCCGGATGCGCAAGACAGTCAGGTAACTATCGTTAGGGATTTCTGAAATTCCGTATCCAATACGTTTTATGATACTTTGTCGTCTTTTCGTCGACGACGGTCCGTTCCTCAACCTCTTCCCATCGTCTGGCGTGGATCGTTACCGTTCAAAGAAAATATTTTCTTTTCACGCTGATCGTGTTTGTGCAGGTTCTGGATACGATCCCCTGGGAGACGACCAGGATATCCGTGGTGTCTATCCGCTGGAGTCCTCATCATAGCGAAACCGAGACGAAAAGCCTGATCGATAAGATGACTAGCAGACGATACAAGCTGATGTACACGACCGACACTGGGAACTTGATCTTCTTGTACAACGCGTTGCTTAAGATTTGAACTTGCTTGACTAGGCTTGCTTTCCACCGACACAGGACCGTGTTCTACGTTCCTTCGTGCGTTTTTAAAGAAACACGAGCTCCGACAGCGATGAGAAATATCTTTTTTTCGAGTAAATGAAAAATTGTTCGGGGAACGGCGTTCGTGACTTTCCTTTAATCATCGACTTCGTCGTCGAAACAAAGGGAACACGAACTCCGTCGTCGAACGTATCTTTTATCTTCTATAAAAATATATTTCTTACCGCGCGTGTGCGTATCGGATCGTAGAATGGCCAAGACTTTTCGTTTTCGTCCGTTTAAATCCGTTTGAATACATCGATACGCGTCTAGTATCGACTAGCCGTTTCTTCTTCTTCTTCTTCGTTTATCTTTTCTTTTTCCGCGACAAAGACTGAGTCGAGAGTTATTTCCCCCAAGTATAGTTATCCACGAGAACGCTGATCGACCAGAGAGTCTCCGGCGTCGAGCCTCCTTCCGACGTACGATTCGACGATCGATCGTCGTTTTTTGGTGCGAACGAGCTCGTGCGCGCTTTGCTTTACGGCGAACGAAGGAAAAGAATCAAGAGGAACAAGTGTATTTAGTTTGGTATTTTCGTATTTTCGTATTTTCGTATTTTCGTATTTTAGCGTAGATTCGTTTTAATCTAGCGTCGAGCCAGTGTCGGATCAGGACGATACTGGCGCGTTTTACGAATAACGTAGACTTTATTTTGTCAAAGATCGACAGCATCGTGACCCGGTATCCACCAAAAACGATCGTTACTCGCGATTTAACGAGCGCTGTCACAGTGATAACGGATTTGATTACCTACACCACGGGCCTTATTAGCACGTAAGTCGATACTTAACTAAGCTATACTAGGATACGATAAACTGGTTGTCCTCTGCTCCTTACCAAGGGCTCTATCGTGCCCCTTTATCCAGTCTTTCGTAGGATCCCAGCAGTCGTTGCTTTTACGACCAGGATAAAGTAGGTTCTTTATTGTAGGGCGGGGGCGGGGACGGGCAGGGTTTCCAAGTTACTCGACACCAATCATATTCGAGCTCAAAATTGCCATCTGCTCGCTTTCTTTATTGATTTTTCACGATGGTCCTTACCGTTCTTGGCCTACGGCTTATTCTCCGACCCGCAAGCAAGCGATCGCTTTTGTTCTATTTTCTCTTAGGATACGGATACGGCCGTTGACCAGCTTTTGTCATTTTGCGCGAAAGACCTTCGGCTATCTCGAGAAATTTGCCGTTCTGAGAAACGAACGAATATTCCACCTAGATTGGAACGTTCTTCGAGTTGAAACGATCTCTTACGCTTCTTACGATGACCACCGTAGCAGCAGAGGAAATCCGGTGGTACGAACGCGTCCAACGCGGCGCTTTAAGCAAAACGATACCCGATTACAGGGGGCGCGATACTTAATTACGCTGTTCTCACGATAAACTTAGCAGGGTTTATCGGTCGTCTGGTCATGGCCATCGGTGTTGAGCAAATGGCAATTTATTTTTGACCAGCGTCTCCGTCCGATGGTTTCGATCGAGGGAAACGGATCGTTGCTACTTCGATGGAACGATCGTTCGTTGTTCGCAATGTTCGGCTTGTATACGATAATACGCCTTACGACCTATGACCCGTCGCTATCGGTCTGGTCGAGAATTACGAGCTGCGCTTGCAATTATCGAACACACAGACGCACGTGCGCACTCATATACGCACTCGTACGGGTTTCGCTCGTTTGTACTTACGTTATCAGAGGTCTGCCAATCACCGCCTGCCTGATCGTCCAGTCGAACGATGCGTCCTCCTCAGCTGTTTCCTTCTTTCTCACCCCGAAAGCACCCCGAGAACAGGATGTTTGTAACGCGTGTCATTTCATTCCGAGAGAAGCGGACGAATTCTTTCGGAGAAGAATACACGTAGATATTTTGGAAATTCGTGTTTTTTTATATTCTAATGAAGAAAAGTGTATTTTTGTTTTTTAAAATAAAATTAGTAATTTTGAAAAACGACGGTCTTCGTTGAGCTTCTTACCCCTCCTCCGCTACTCGTGGAAAATTTCATTCGATCGACGGCGCTAATTGCTCCATTCTACGGCTAGAATCACGCAAATTATCGCTTCTTTGTCTTCCGTGGGAAAGGTTTACAAGCGTTCGTTCTAATGGGAAAGTAGCAAACCGCTAAAGTAAAGTTAACAGAGATGCTGCTTGTATCGTACTCTTTGCGCGTTCAAGTACCGAGCTTGTATAGCACGCGGCAAATGCATCGGACAAGATATGACGATTTATCGACATAATCGCGCGGATCGTATTATTAGTACGCCTTGTACCGCACCGCGTTTCCATCGACGAATCGTCTCGACGCGATTGTACGTACGCTTGAAAGGTAGTGGAAGAAAACTTGACTTTTCCCAGCGATTTCTTTTTCACCGAAGGAACAATTACGATTCGATGTGGACGGGGTTTTCGATTCGTCGAAGACACGGGTCGAAGGCTACGAGAATCGCGATGGTCATTTTCCACCATCCTTCTTTGACGATAGTCCTCCGTGTGCTTTACGAACAATTTTTTAATCGTTGGGAGAAAGGCAAACAGGATTTCTGTCCGTCCAAGTTCGCGCGCAAACAACATTTCGGGAAGAAATTTCGGCAAGAGAAATTCTCATTGCGAGAAATTTCCTGGAAAACGTGGAATGCTCCAGCGATCCATCACCCTGATGAGACACTTGTCAGAGGGAAAAGGCGTTTTGCCGGTTGTTTCATTAAAATTTCCTTATCACTCACCGTATCGTTATACATTTATCTACGTCGTGAATCGTCGTGCAATTTTATACGTTTCCTCTCGCGACACAAGCGGAGAAAATTACTGTCGGACGCGGCATCATCCAGGTCAGCTCGGATCGTGTCATTCGGCGTGTAATTCTTTTTCATTAGCCACGTAGAAAACGCAGAACGGAAGAGGTTCGATCTCGCCGACATCGTCCTCGTTGCCTCTCCTACGTTTTAATTAATTAACTTTCCGCCAGACCACGCGCTACTTCTCATTTTGATTTTTCGTTAGCTTGTTGCGGCACGCGATCCGAATCGATTACCGGCAAGTGGGTCAGCCCACGAAATAACACGGTTTTCCCTGGAAGCGCGCAACAAGGCGATAAAAACTGGCCAGTCGTTCGTTCGCAATAAATTCTCAGTTTAGCGAACGTGAACTCCGAGATGGAGAGCTGTTGCATTCTGCCGGTCGTTCTATCGATCATTCCGCCGCTTCTCCATAAAATTGAAAATAATAAATCGACGTAAAGAAAGAAAGAAAGAAAGAAAGAAAGAAAGAAAGATTCGCGGCAAGACGCGTCAGCGATAACGAGGAAAGTTTGATTCGTATTGCAAACGTATTTCGCGGTTGGACGTTCGTGATCGATCGCAAACTTGATCGATAGTTCTAACCGAGTACTTTTCTCGAGGACGTTGCCATCTAATTATCTTGTTGCAAAGCTTTATCGCGCCTCGATGCAAATTTTCTGACAAAAATGTCGTAACAAGAACGACGGAACGATCTGATCGAACCGAAAAATCGGAAACCAGTTTTTACAGTTTTTCAAAGCGGCAAGCTGAGATCTGGCGAAGGTGAACTTAACGGTAGCGGTTACCGCAGTTCGTTCCACTTCGAAATCGTTTAAAGGCTCGGTAGACGCGATCTTCGATCTCCGGATTTCCGTATAACAGCCGCACGTTTGAGAGCATAATTCGCGAGTCTATCACGTTGTCAGAGTAGTTTGTTACCACTTTATTTATACGTATGTTGGTACGTATGTTAGTAGGACAGCTTTAGTAACAAACGATTAAACGAATCACGGACGAGAGAAGGCCCGCAGTTGATGTTACAAAAGGTAAAAATAAAGGAAAATAAATTCGCGAGTCTTCGATCTTATCCTCGGCTCGATTCTACGCCAGAGAAAGCAAACGTCCAAACGATTGATGCAGCTCCGTCGGTTAATCGATCGACGTCGCTGCGGGGTGCTTTAATTTAGATCGTGACTAGATCGTGACTAGATGGTAGCGACTACCGTATATTATAGTTTAAGGCAAGATCATGGTTGAACGTTTAATCACGGAGGGAAAATCTGGTGTCGCCGATAAGTTGTCGGTTTATCTTGGAAAGTTTGCCTTCGGTAGTTTCTTTTCTTTTCTTCGGCCGTATCATCGCCGAGATAAAGATTGCAAACGTCGCGCGCAAGTGTTTGTTATCGTTTGGGATCAAACCGAGATTTATCGACGGTGCTCCTTCCCCATTCTTTTAACGAATTCCAAACGAATTAAGATAAAGTTTCATTGTCAACCGTTTGATTTATCGCGTTGCTCGTATATCACTCGCCGCCACTTCACCGTTCGCTACCGACTACTTGCTCGTTCGTCGCTAGACGATCGGCGTTCTCTAATTACGTCGAGGCGTCTTATTTTTCACGCCTTCTTGTTTACTTCACCTTCATTTATTTGTTTCATTTATTTGCAGATCCGCTCGAGAAAAGGAAATAAATATCGAGTAACGGCGATGATTCGTAGCCAAGGTGCGACGTAGGTTCTTGATTTACGATTTACGAGCACTGTGAGAAGCCGATAGCAGTAATTCGACGGTGAAGTAAGCACGTTCTAACCGATGAAATCAAATCGAATCGCTTGATAAATCGATCCATTTAATTGCTTTTGTTCGTGTTTCGGGTGATTATAACGCTCCAATTATATTTCGATTAGAAGGCTGTTTTCAGATATCGATACCGGGTTCACGCTTAACGTTTACGCGCCGTTTTATCACCGATCCACGCAATCATCCATGCAATAATTTACTTTGGCCGTTTCTGCTTCTCTCAGGTATAATCGGTTTCTTCGAAATGAACTTTATCGTAAAACGGTCCGGAGAATTACGTCTTCCCGTTAATTTCCACCGGTATCCGGAAGAGGAGCACGTCCACGTTGACGAGCTTCGTTCGAATAATTAAATTCCTGCGGAGGCTCGACCGACCTCGATCTACGGAGATAACGTATCGCTCGTCGTTGGTACACGTGCCGGCGAACCAATTTATAATTGCCGAATAACGAGGGCTGCGCGGTCACCGTTCGTCAGAATTATAATCCCTACGTGTAACGGTCGCGTCGTGGCCAGGCCGAGATTCCGCCTCCGGTAATCGTCATCGTCTACCTTTCCGTTTCGAATTTCCCTGGAATTATGTCCAAGCTGGACGTTCGGATTTTCCCAACAACTGGCTCTTTAGACTTTCTATTTTCAGAGTTCCTTTCGGCGTAAGAACGTCGCGGATGGAAACTCACTAGTTTCGCTTCGTGCGTTTAAACGCGCCAAGGGGCTAAAATTCTTACGGCTGTTCTTTGTTTCCTGATTAGAAAATGTTGAGATCGTTATTTAAATTTAATTTTGAGGATCATCATCGGTGTAGGGGCTAACAGATGTACATGCCGTTGTTGAAAAATTGTTCACGGAACGAAAACGTATAAAAAGAATCATCGAACAATACGTACGCGTGTTGAACAAAAAATTGGTTCGTAAGTTGCGAATTAAAGCCGAGCTATAACGTTAAGGACGGCTATATGCGTAGGAGAAAGTTGTTTCGAATATCGACCATGGCAATGCATTTCCAGATAATTTGAAAATTGAGATTCCACCGGCGAAGACTTGAGTTTCCGCCTGGCACGGTCTTAACGTTAATCGCGAAAAGATCAGGAAAGTTCGCGAAAATAAGAAGCGGGGAAAAAGTTGCGAGAAACACGATGGAAGGAACTAAAATTTCTGTCGATGGTTGAATCGCGATTAGATCGACGACGATTCGAAACGCGATCGAGAGATAACGTTGATCCGAGCCACGAGGACTTTAAAGGAATCGATCGAAGAAGCAGGTTTAAAAATTGTTTACCGACCGATTTACTCGGATTAACGGAAATTAAGCGCAAGCTTCTAGAAAAGCGGCGATGAAACATGATTTTATCGATCGAAGAAGGAAGAATCTCTGTTGCTCGTAAAAAGCAGAAGATAAGCGTAGAAAGTTTTTCACGCTTTAGTTTATGTTTTATTTTATATTCTACAAACGATATAAAAAGTACGATAACGCGAGTGCGCGCATTTCATTCGAATCGTGGGCACGAGAAGGACGAAAATGATAAACACGTTGCGCGATGCAACTGAAACGATCGATCGCTTCGATCACGATCGATACGAACAGATACGGACGAGCAACGTGCCGTTGCATCGGTAATTATCGTTCGGTCGACGTCGTATATTTTTCGAATCGTACGATTTTAGTTAAATCGGAATTTAATTGGAATCCCCTAGCCAAACTGAGAGTCGAATATACTCTGTGCGTATCGATAAACCGTGCACGTACGCGTTTGTTCATCGAATGTAAATGAAATTGCGAATTACATCGTATGCTAGTTAACCAATGGCACAATGGTATAACCCGTCGCTTCCAACGTCGCGTTTCCAATGAATCCGAGCAAAAGTTTCCGTAAAGGGTACCCTTATACGTAAATAAACGTTGCTCGCCAACGGTTGATGTTTCGAAACAGCGGCTGGCAATATTTTGCGTACAATGGAACACGGAGGAAATTTCACGATGGACTACTAAAAATCTTTCTCGCCGATTGGCGTTATAAGAAAAGCGATTTTAATTCGTCAGGACTATAAGTATCAGGTAGCGGAGACTTTCCGACCTTCTCCTTTTTCTGACAGAAATTTCAGTTCGTCGAAATCAACGAACGTAACCCGTCCCAACGCCCCGATTCCTCGTAAACATCGATACCTCGTCGTGATTTCTACGGCTCTTTTTTTTTCCGTTGATTATAAGCGATAATAAACGAGACTAGTGATAATGATGGACAGATAGTGGCGGGTGCGATATATGCTGGCCCCTCGCTGCCACCGAGATCATTCGGTTTCGCTCGATCGTCTCTGCTCTATCCGAAATATGCGGTTCGCCTAAAGTGTTCGTCGCGTGGATTCCAACATCGATAAACGGTGCTCGTTCTCCGCGTTGAAGGATTCGAATTTTCTCGCAGCAGAGAGGGGAAAAAGAAAGAAAGAAAGAAAGAATCGAGAGAAAGAGGAGGTAAAGGAAGAAGCTCGTTACCGATTACGATTGCGATACGGTCGAACGGCCGCTCAATCGTCGAATCGCTGATTTTTCAGTAAATCGTCTCGGTCTGGTGGTGGTACGTGGCGTTCTTCGAGTGCAGATTCACCGATCGACCAGGGGAACGCTAATTCGAAGGAAATGGAAGGCACGGGAATGATTAATGACGCGGCCGTCCGCCAGGAGAGCAGGAAGCTGTGGCAGTACCTCGCTTCTATTTCCGGTATTTCCAATGGAAACGGCCAATCCACGTTAACCTTTTCCGTTTTCTTCTTCTTTTACAATTTCTCGCAGCTTCGTTATGCTCGTCGTAACTCAGAGTTTATCGAGATGCTAGACGTTTCGATGGGACCAGAGTACGGTAGTTGGTAAGGGAGACTGACAGTCTCGTCGGACCGTCGATGTAATATCAACGAAGTTAGTTTTCGGTATAATTATAAAGTATAAAATATAAAATATAAGATATAAAAAAAAAGAAGGAATAGTAACGTACGCGTTAACTTTGACCGTTTTAAAACTTTCCATTAAAAAATTTCTAAAGCTGCGCGTTTTTATCGTTCCTTTTACCTTCGATTTCTGTTTGCTTCGAACCAACTTACTTTAAAATCGATTGTGTACACCGGTGGAAAAAATGACGCGATACTGATAAAACGTAGAGTGGAAAAACACACGTTCCCGTTGGAACCGATCGCGAGACAACGAAGTTACTATTCCGCGGAGTCGGCGAGTTGCGACTCGAAGATACCCCGAGAACAACGTCCGGTCGGAACAACGCGTTTCTTCGATGTCCGATGCCCGTCGTAAGGTCGATCGATTATTACGGTATTTTATTTTACACGTACGAGTTGCCTCCTTCGTATCCGCGACATATTCGCGATACGAATTTTCTGGCAACTGCTCAAACTTATCACGTCGTGCGTCATCGTACCTCGATGTGACGCAATTTTATAATTGAATTTAAGTGTAATACACGAGCGTACAATTATCGGCAGATAATCGCGTAGTTACGTAAACTGGCAGATCGATCGACGAGCGTTAGGTGGTAGGTAGCGAAATAAAGGTTGCGAGTAAAAATCGAAGAATTTTTTGAAAAGTTTGCGGTCGTTTTAACGGAAACCTTATCTTCTAGCATGTATACTGGTAGTCGGTGTGGGCACGGCTCTGGCATGGACCTCGCCGGTGCTTCCGCAGCTGTACGCAGCCGATTCGTGGCTGGTCATCACGAAGGAACAAGGTTCCTGGATCAGCTCTCTGCTCGCACTGGGAGCCATCGCTGGTGCTCTAGGTTCGGGATCGATGGCGGACAAAATGGGACGGAAAAAGTCTCTTCTTCTGCTATCCGTTCCGTTCTTGCTCTCCTGGGGTATCATTCTTGTCGCGACCGAAGTAAAGCTTCTTTACATCGCCAGATTTTTGGTCGGTATCGGCGTTGGCGCAGGATGCGTCCTCGGACCAACCTACATCTCCGAAATCTCCGAAGTCTCGACCAGAGGAACGCTGGGCGCGCTGTTTCAGCTGTTCCTCACCGTTGGAATTTTTGTCGCGTTTATCCTCGGAAGCGTTCTCAACTACACCATGTTAGCCCTTGTGTGCGCTCTCATCGTCGTTTTCTTCTTGGCTACCTTCTATTGGATGCCCGAATCTCCCGTCTGGTTGGTGGTTAGTAACGAAGAATTTCTGTCTTTGCAGCTTTTACGGCCGACGTTCAGACCACTCAGACGTCGACTTTGACTAACGATCCGTCGATACTTTTAGAATCAAAACAGAAAGCAAGAAGCCACGTCGGCCATGTCGGTACTCAGGGGAGAGGACTACGATCCCAAACAGGAACTGAACGAGATGCAAAAGGAAGCAGAGGCCAGCGCGGGCAAAAAGCCCAGCCTGTCCGACATGGCGAAAGATCCGGTTAACAAGAAGGCTATGATCGCTTCCTTCGGTATGATGTTCTTTCAGCAGGCTTCCGGTGTAAACGCCGTCATCTTCTACACGGTGATGATCTTCGAGGCATCGGGAAGCTCGATGGCGCCAGAACTGGCGTCAATTCTCGTCGCGTTAGTTCAGGTTTGTTCGTTTGAACTTTTTTCACTTGGATCGATCTTCGAATCGCACGACTGTTCGGAAACTGTAAATACGGTTCTCGGAGGTTCGTGCGTCTTGCAACGAACGGAGAGGAAAATCGCTTCGTCGTAGCAATCCGGTTGCCCGACGAGATCCGAATCCAGTTTCCTGCAAGAGATTCCTGTAATCGCGTTTCAGCCGCGAATTAACGAACCGATCTGTTCGCCAGAGACGTTGACGGTGTAAACGTTGTTCTATGCGCAGTTGGTGATGTCAGGTGTGGCGGCGTTGATCGTGGATAGAGCAGGAAGGAAGCCGCTGCTCATGATTTCCACCAGCATTATGTCGGCCAGCCTGATCGCGCTTGGATATTACTTCCAGCAGAAAGACGGCGGAAGCGACGTGAGCTCGCTAGGCTGGCTGCCGCTAGCCTCCTTGATCGTCTTCATGGTCGCCTTCTCCATCGGGTAAGTCGATTTCTAATTAGGCATGTTCAGATCGAACGTTCGATAGGCTTCTCGGTGGATAGGATTCTCTTCAAGTATCGACGAAAGACTTTTAAGTATCGTCGTTGGAGAAGGAGTGGGAAAAATCTCGCGACGAATATCGGTCCGATGAGATGGATCTGTTGTTTTTAGATTGGGCCCGGTACCATGGATGTTGATGGGTGAGCTGTTCGCCGCGGAAACAAAAGCGGTCGCCTCCAGTGTCGCGGTCATGTTAAACTGGTTGCTGGTGTTCATCGTAACGAAAACGTTCCCGATGATGAACAAGGAGTTAGGTACCGACATGACGTTCTGGATCTTCGCCGTGGTGATGGCTTGCGCCACGGCGTTTACGCACGTCTTGGTCCCGGAAACCAAGGGGAAAACCTATCAACAGATCCACGACGAACTTCAAGGTGGTCCTAGCGTGGATAAATCGGTTCAACAGATGAAAGCTATCGCCTGAAAGCGATATCGATAGTCATCTTAACGTTAGAAAAATATTTTCGTACATTCATCCACTCGAAGCGTTCGAATCGTCTTTTCATCGCGTTTAAACACCGATCGGATCGCGTCGTCGTATTATCATCGTCGATCTCACTTATCGATCGCGCACGACCGTGGCCTCAAATCGATTTGTTATTATTTTTCCGACAAAATCACAAACAAAATGGTGCAGAGTTTCGTGATATCTCGACTCGTCCGACGGATCCGATCGATCGAATTATTTCATTTATCGATCAATCGCGCCGTGCTACTGTAAGAAACGCGACCAAGTGCTCGAGATGCTCTCGCGCGAAATGTACGTGGACGTTCTGGTTAACGAGACGCTGTTTGTCCGTTACACAACGGTAATTTTTATTCTATCGAATTACCGACGCCCGAAAAGCTGCGACATCGCCTCTCCCAACCATCGACGCTTCGCCTCTTGCAATTTTTATCACGTCCCTGTATTTATTGCCCGTATGAAAGCTCATCCGTTCGATACGGTGCTCCATCGTCGATTCATATTTGATCGTTGTTCTCGCAAGCAATTTATTTTCGTTCAGGCAAATCAATCGCGACGATTCGCTGTGACCCCAGCGACAAAGAGCGACATCGAGTTTCTCGTTTTTCGGTCGTTTAATTTCGTAATGTGGATCCCGCGGTCGTGGAATGTGCCCACGCCCGACATCATTATCGCGAGTGGACGATTATCTGGATGACGTTCACAATGGAAAGATTCACCGTTGCATCGCCACGGCGTTCCACGTATCTCGCGCTGTCCTCTTTTATTTTACATTTTCCTCGATTTCTCGAGGATATGGATACGGCGACCGCGGGACGAGTGTCTCGTGCCGATAACCACGATAACTGCTGCGAGGCTATCGTCTAGTCTGGTAATCGAGCGATCGACGCGTAATTCTTTATAGCGTCTGTTTCTCTCTCTCTCTCTCTCTCTCTCTCTCTCTCTCTCTCTCTCACTCTCATTTCTCCTTTATTCCTCCTTTACGATACGTTTCCTGACACGCTCGTATCAACGAATCGTACACGACGTCACTCTCATGGCCGTAGAACAGAGGTGTCCGTAATAAAAATCATAAAACTCGACGTCACGAATCAGTGACTTTTTCGACTTTTTTTACCTTCTTACGTATAAGAAGATTTATAATATTAAAAATGTAGGAATATAATCACGATGCGTACAATAAAGCGTAATAACGTCAAACTCGTATGCACGCTATTGTTGTTCCTTTGTAATCGTTCCTGTTCGTTGTATTCGTCGGTCCGCCTTCTGTCGCGGAGAACGGAAAAAAGATAATTGCGAGTTAATCGCCGCCAACCAGCGTGATCGAAACAAACGAAATCGCGGATATGCTCGCGAATATTTTCATACGGCGATCGTTAAATCGTGTAATTTTCGGTGTCGTTAAAACGCAATCACGGCTAGATGTATAGATAATCACGGTGAAAGAAATTTGAAAACGCGTATGACGTAATTTTATCTGGACGAGTCGAACAGCAGCCACTTTTCTTTCGCACCAAGGTTGTTCGTGGTACTCGAGAAAGTTGGATAATGACGTCAGGTACTCGACAATCGTCCCGTCAGTCCGTGCAATTGCCTCCGTGTCTGTGTAAATATTCCAAGCAATCAGAGTCACGACGAAAAGTCGTGAAACCATCGATCGCCTACAGTTTACGCTCCTAATTTTACGATTCGATACTAATTACCGAATTACTAAATTACTTAATACGTCGGACCAGATCCGCGGGCTAAAAAAACACCAGCCGTTAGACCTAAGCGCAAGATTTAACTTTAGATGTTTATATTAAGTAATGTTTACTTATTTATAATACTTATTTATAATTATCACTGTGCTACGCCAGAGAGAATTACTGAAAATTCTCAATGCGAGAATTGATTGTAAATTACTAATAAATAAAAAAAAAAATTCTATGATTTTTAGCACCTATCGACACGATTATGGCAGCACGTTTATTTGTTTCGTGCGGTAAAACCGCGATACGAATGTTGAACGTGTCGTACAGGTAGGCGTCGAGTCTCGCAAAAGTTACGATTCGCACGGCGACGTAATTGCAACGATCGAAATTTTCCGATGAAAACGCAAACGAAGAAGAATAAAGAAAGCCGATCGCGAGTTATCGTTATCGGAGTTGACCAGTGGTCTACGTCACTGCGTACACCGACTACCGATCGCGCCTAAAAACTAAAACTAGTTCCAGTTTCCTAGAGAAAGCGTATCATCGAGAAATTTTCCGTTCCACGCTTTACGGCCGCTTGTCAGGCTGTTTGAGTTACGAGGCATCCTGATGCGCAACCTTAACGGTGTTCCTAAATGTTCTCCGCTTCTGTTCCATGCTAATCGACGTACGTATTTATCGTTGGGGCGTCGCTGCGACAAAGTACCAATTAAAAACGTCCCCGCTGGATTTTAACTCGTTTCGTTGCCACGCTCTGGCCATCGAAATCGACTTCGGTATTTTATTCCGATAAGTATGAAGCAACGCCGGTATATACGACGTATATCTAACGTGGCAACATTCGACGAGAATCATTGAAGAAATCCGAAATAATTTCGATGGTGTAACGTCACTTACGGGAACCGTTGGTTGTCAAAACCAGTCCCGTAACGTCTAATAGCGTTTTGGAGAGGATTGCCGAATCGAAGGAGTCCCCGAGTGACTCAGGTAACCGGTACCTGGGATTCCCTTACTTTCTCTTTGCTATTCTTCGCTTCCTTTGCTATTATTCCTTCCTCTCCTCTCTGCTCTTTTCAAAGAAATCCCCTGCCTTAAAAAGGAAAAGATCAACCTACCTTAATTACCATGCGCGGTCACGAGTCTACCACGATTCGAGGATCGTTGCCAATGAAAATAGACCGAGCAAAGAAGAAACTTTCCACGCAACGTGACGATTTTCGCACATGCGGATTCGTTAGCCGCAGCTTGTAATACGTAGCGGCGATCGAGCTTGCGCGTGTCGAAAAACGAGCAAATGCCGAAACATTCGGCTCGATACCGCGCAGTAGATCAATGGTCCTTCTCCGTAACCTAACTCCGTGTAACCTAATCGTAAGTATGTTTCGCATCGGGCTGGCTTTAGATCACCTTTGGCTTAGCTTTGGACTAACTTTCCATCGACTTTGTATTAGATTTGAATTCAGGATCGAGCTGCGGCGAAATTTCGTGATGCGAATCGAACGGCTATGCAGAGGTACGAGGTATGGAATTGTACGTGATCGAGTACACGTACTCGAGAAGCATCGAGAGTTTGACGCGACGAAATTTTCGGGTCAAGTGTTTTGCATGTGTTCGATCGGTTGGGACTTTCGGCGGATTTTTGAGAGATCGCTTTGGAACACGGTTTGCGAATGGAATTCTTAATCCGGGAATAGAAATCGGAGAATCGTTTTCTTTTCTTTTTTTTTTTTTTTTAAGAAAATGCACTCCGCCGGGTGTATTTTACGTAGAGGTAATTTCCTTTCCAGGGAACAAGTATTCTTGCTTTCGCGTAAATGCTCGATTCTAAAGTTTCAAGCTTCGTAAGTAACGTGGCGATTTTTAAATTATTCGCGAAATATTCCATCGAGCTAGCTTAATGTTACATGGAACGGAAACTGCGATACGTCGTTAAAAGGCTACGCCTGTTTAAAAGATTTTATTTTCAAAATTAAACGGCTTTTTCCGTCGTCCTCCGGTATCTTCCTTATTACGCTGTTCGTTGAAGCAAAAAGCAGTTCGTCTCGTCCAAGACGAACGTTAACGGAGTAATCGTCGACTCGAACGATAACTGGGAATGAAAAAACGCGGTCGCAAGAAAATACGCGCGTCTCGATTAATTTCGAGGTATCGTCTTCGCTCGGTTCTGAAACGGTCGAGGGCATCGTTTGCGTTGTAAATGCACGTAGACGCGTAGGTATCCGCCTCGATAAAAGTGGCTACGCGAAGGCAGAAGGAAAATGGTCCGTTTCGACCTTCGCGATTCGCGATATAACACTTTCTCGTTAAAAAGGGCGGACGCAATTTTCAAATGTTCTTCGTTCGAGTAATTCGAAGATCGTCGTCTCTTTTAGACGAGCAAAGGAGCTTTCTCGATCCAAGGAAAGAAAGAAAGAATTCGACGAAACTTCGTCGGAGGGGAAGGGAGACGAGATACGTCGATTCCTGCGATAATTGCTACTTGCCACTTGCCACTTGCGTAGCTGTATTTTCTTCGTTCGAATCAGCTCGCGCTTTGTTACTTCGCAGTTGTTATTACAATCTTTTCAGCCTCATTTTTTATCGCGATCGAATCGTCGATTTATCGACACTCGACGCCAAAGTACTCGAAGGACTAAAAAAGCAATATCGTATCGATCCAGCATTCTTCGCTAGATACGAGGTAACTGTTAATTATCGAAATTCACGTGTTTCCCGCAACGCCGAGCGAACCTCGTCGCTCGTATGGAAGCTTATTACGCTGTATCGTAGTTGGCAGGACGGCAGGGTCGCGGATATTTGCGAGCACGACATTCGCGAGAAAGTCAACGGAGAAGAAGATTTTGCGACGACGGAGGTGTTTATGCAAATTCCGTCGCGGAAACTTTTCGATCCATCGTCCTATATCGTTGCCCGCCGTAAATAGCGTGCCACGGTTACCATCCGACCATGAAAACCGAGAGCCATTAATTTTTCGAAATATTTTTCCAATACACGGAAACTGAAACCAATTTACGAGTCCAGAGTACACGAAATGTTCAATTAGCTCGTCGAGCGTGTTACCGAAAAACGTTTAACGTCGTTTAGCGAGTAAATTACCGTTTCGCTGCGATCGGTGTTAAGCGATTTATAACGTACGGAGCGTTTAACGAAGTTTAGGATGTTACGGATCCGATAGAAAGTACGATTAAAATTTCCGAAGAGTCGAAATACTGGATATAGATACTGGCTGCTTGGTGAATATATCGTTTAATATGCAGCAGGATCCACGGAACTTTGTCTACCTGTCCCTATTATACTCTCGAGCTCACAGTCTCGTTATAACTTTCCTTAATTATCTTCTAATTTATTCACCCGTCTGACGGTGCTTTTGTCGCCTCATCGTCGTACGTTATTTCTTCCTAAAGAACAAATTTTCATGAATATAAAGAGGGTAAGGAAGGCGATATCGAAGCTCGTTATCATCGAGTCAACGTTCACAAAGTCACGTTGTCCGACGCGTCTCCGTCGCTGGACGCAGCGGTCGGAAAACTTGTTCGTCCGTCGTATCACGAGAGTCATAGCCTCTATGATTATTCGAAAAAGGCCCGAAGATGGCAAGAGCTTTGATCGTTGGCAACGATAAGGAATTTTTCGCGAGTGAGCAACCTCCTCTTTCCTCTCGTTAGCCAACGTTGGCCGGTGAATCAGACGCTGTCGACGTTGAAGAAACGTAAGTAGAGATTCTCTTCGTTTTCCCGAGATTCGACCGTTTCCTTTTCTCGAACTTCCACGTTCGACGTTCGACGGATCGATGTATCGTCGATAATCTGCGTTTATCGTCTCGCGATCGTACAAGCTTGTGCCAACTTCGCTGGGCCAACGTAATCCTTGGCACGAGTCTCTCGTCGAACGATAGGGAAAATTTCTTAAATCGTTTAGCGGCTGAATATAGCCGATCGATCGTCGTACGAGGGATTCTAGTGACGTCTCGAGCAAGGACAAAGAGTAAACGGAGTACGGCAAGTCGGCGACGGACGCGTTGCTTTTACCATTCGCGTAAGTTGGCTGATTACGAGGCAAGGTTCGCGTATCGATCGATGTCCGTAGGCGGCCGCCTTTTCGTCCACTTTTCAACGTCTTAGAGACATTTCTCGATCCGTAGATTAGATTATATAATTGCCATCGAGTGGCTACCGTACTTGGCCCGATGTTTTCAGCTTGAAATTTTAGATTTCGTCGTTCGATCCTTTTTGTTTCAAGTTCGCGTTGTATGGCGGTCGAAACGCTCGAACGTATACCGAAACCTAGTAAAACCTATTCCAAATCTAATATCTCGTTGAAGTTTTAAAGAGCCACGTATGATATTAGATAGGTATTCGACGACTAACGACGACGAGATAAGCTCGATGCTTTTTCATATTTAATAAATATGAAATTTCAAATCGGATGGAAAGCTGGAATTCGCCAAGAACGCCGTAGAGGCGAAGAGGATGGGACGCGGTTACAACGATTCGCTCGGTTCGTGCGATAGGTTTGCGTTTCAACGAAACTCGCAGTTGTCGCCATGGAGCGAATCACGTAGAACGGACGACGGTCTTCATCGAATCGAAACAACCATCCGCTCGATTATTCATCGTCTTTGTCGTCTTCGTCGTTGGAAATTTTAAATCCAAACGACGTCTTCGAAGCTTTAAAACCACGTGCGCGCGCTCGTGCATCTTCGCTTTTCGATCACGATACGATCGACGCGATCGATCGTACGTAAGCGATTTTATCCGCAGACAGTGTTATCTCGCTTGTTTGTACAAAGAAATTCGTAGCGCGAGCCGTTTTACAAATTTAAACAACGATATCGCGTGAATTTCATTAAAATCCCTCGTCGAAAATCGCTTGTTACGAGTGCTCGACACGAATTAATCCATTAATTTCAAAACGAAACGCGCGATCGATCTACTATGATTGATACGACTATTTTGTTTTCGTAGCTGTCGATCGGCAGAATTCGTGTCAACACGCGTGGTTGACGTTTAATGATTCCGATTCGATTACAATCTGCCAGCCGTTTCGTACGCTCCTCGTTCGTTTACTCCTTCGTCGAAACTGGTTTCGGATCGAGGTCGAAATTCGATACAATTATCGACAAGATTACGTTCGTTCGCGATTCTGTTATAATTCAGGATGATCATAGCGAAAATGGTCGAATATTAACGATATAGTGCGAGGCAATAAACACCTTGTTCTTAGCGGCTGTTGGCCGATCGGAAAAGATAAGAATAAGAACGGTGTGACGATCGGTTGGAAACGGGGCTCTAATTAAGCGATTTGAGACTGTGGATTAAATGGTCGTTGTACGGCGTCGAACTTCACGACGTTGCAGAGAGGAGGCTGCGCGGGNGAAGCGCGCCAACGGGAGTCGTAAATTCCCGTTACGATTGACGAATCGACGCCACGAATCGTACGATCCCTTATTTCTTGTGGGATAATAAGGGTGGTTAATTGAAATAACGCTGCGGTTGACAGGTTATAATATATTTAATCGATCCAACAACTTCGGTGATACAATGGTGAATGCTTGTACGAACAACGACGTGAGATTACGACCTGAGACTCTTATGGTATCGTTGCGTTGACTGGATGTATTCAACCGAACACTGGATGATGGCTTGGCCGAGTGCGACGTGGTGATGACTGCTTGACCACTTGCTCGATAGTAGAACTGTTGATGACTGCTTGAGCGCCTGCTCGAGAGTGTTGGACTGCCCTTAAGGTGTCTCGGAGGAAAGCTTGGTGTGGGTGTGCCCTTTGACTGATGAACGCGGATTCGTTATTCACACTTTTCGTCCAGGAAGTGAGGGTAACGATCCGCGATGCTGATTGGTGATGACCCACTCTAATGAACAGAATATGCAGAAGATTCCCACCAACGTAGAGCGGCGGTGGACTTTGCTCCAGATGGGGAAAACAGCCTTTTATGATGGACATGTGTTGGGTTTTTCCCATTTGATGACTGTCCGCTTTCTCCGTGATTCTTAAGAGCGCCTAATAAACTCAAGGACCTTTCCAAGACCCAGCCGTAAACTGCAAATACTTCTCGAATTAGAGAATTCTCCAGACATGCAATTAGACTGGCAAACATGTGTGGAGACAATGCAGCTAAAGGTTAATGTCTTTATGGTGGGTCATTGGGTCTACTGAGAATCGGGATGGCTGTAGGTTGACCGTTGGCGGCCAGGTAGCGAGGGCTGGCGTGCAGATGTCCCGCGCGACGTAACAGCGGGATACAACTAGACTTTATTTTTATCAAAGAAAACACGTTGAGTCTATCCTTGGTTCTCTAAATTTTTCTTTTTAAATAATAGAGCCACAAATAAGCTTGTGCTGCGACACGTGCGATACCGTTTAAACGAATTGCAAAACGAAATTCTACCGATGTTTCAAGGATTGCGTCTCTCGACGTGCATAGAAGACGCGCCGTGTCACGAGATTCCGCGCCGGTATCATCTGCTTCTGTTGTGTATCGGAATTTCTTCGTGCATGCGTAATTAAAAATACATGACGCAAGATGCGATCTCGCCAAATGGATCGTCCTGTCCTATTTTAGACCGTCGAAACCATCTTCGTGCCATATTTACCTTTTTGAGTGGGGCGGATTAGCCGAATGACGAGACGTTAATTAGCGTTTAATCCTCGATCTACGCTCAGTTGGAGTGGCGATCGTCGCGTTATCGAGGGTCAGCCACAGAGACGGCTATATTCCGCGGACTCTTGCGTGGAGAAACGGGCGCATACTAAAGCACGTTCACGTTTATCCGTGTGTGTCCGATGGTACACATTCTCGGATAAAGAACGATTCGAGTTCGTTATATAACGATTATCGAGTGTTTATAATACAGGTGTTTCTTAGGGAAAATACCATTTTGACAAAGTGCGCGCACCTTGCCGGTAAGTGGGTCGTTCTTTCACCTTCCTCTCGTTAAACTAACGTTCCGCGTTAAACTCGCGTCCCTCCTTTTCTCGCGTCTTCCGCGTCGATACGCGTCGTATCTTCCTTTCCCGAATTCTTTTCCCGAATTTCGGTGGAGATTTTTCTTGTCTGACGCGCGATCAGATCGAGTCGATCATCCACGACTATCGCGACGTTAGGTTTCTTCTCTCCGTGTGGAAACACATAGCGACGGTGGGAGACTCGAAGGTGGAAGATTTATCGATTTCTGGATCCAACCAAAAATGGACTTTCTAGTCGCCAGGAAATCTGCTGGAACCGATAACTCTAATCCCATCGACGTCCCCGAAATCGAGGACGAACGATCCTCGAAGGACGTTTATACTCGTCACATTCTCGAAGAGTTCACGATCGAGCGACAAAAAGTCGCAACACGAAGGTTTTCGACGGTGATTCGACGATCGTCGGCACGAGAACTTTGAAGGAAAACTTGTTGCTTTGCGTTCCTCCGTGTTCAAGTGAGTTTTAGAACGGTCATTCCATCATACGAGAATTTCATTTCCGAGCAGTGTCTGATATTCGTAGAAACCTGCGATCGTTTGTAAAAGAAAAAAAAATCGCAACCGTTGAACCCTGCGAACGTACATGCCGATTACTCAGAGATTCTTTCTTTTCCTGACGTGTCTATATCGTCGTTTAATCGTACCGCCTACTATCGACACACCTATACAAACGAAAGGTACGAACGATAAACCAACGGAAACGTAGCAGATCGCGAATCGTCGGAATTACAGCACCGATCGTCTTCGAACATCGTGTTCCTCGAATCGATTCGTAGTTAGTCACGTAGTTTCCGATAACGTAACGAGTACCGAACGAAATAGATCGCGCGGTTCAACCATTCAAGATCGACGACGTGCCTCGTGCCTGGCATCGGCGCTATTACCTCTTACTTTAATCGATGTGGTCGTGGAATTACCAGAGTCGTTCACTTTTTTAACGATACTTCACCTATGGTCTAGAGGTTTGCGTCACCCAACGATCCGTCGATGAAATTCGCCGAGTCAAAAGAGAGTCGAAAACCAAAGAGAAAGGGAAGATTTTCCTTCGTTGCCTCGAGCCTCGAATTCAATTTACAGCAACGGCAACAAACGAATCTTCGATCTAAATCTAAATAAGTACTCGAACACGTACGATAGTAGATAACCAAATTCGTAATTGTAAAATATCTTCTTCGACGCACGCTTTCGCAATATGTATAAGTAATGCTCGATTATCTTCCGTCGAACCCTCGTCTTCGCGAAACAGTTTAATATCGGCTGCAAATAAGCGAAAGAAGATACGAAATACGGGGTCGTGATTAAATACGAGATCGATCGCGTTCGAAAAAATAGAACACGTCGGGTTTTCGCCATTAGCGCAGCTTGCAACTTCCCGGTAACAAATCGTTATTTTTTTCTTTTTTCTTTTTTCATCTCTATCCGCAAGAGTGGACGATCGGTTAGAGGGGAGAAATAATCTCTGGTGCGAGTTTCGGCAGTGATTCCGGTCATAGAATACGATTCAGCGATCCGAGCTAACGATTCGCGTACGCGAATTCGAGCGTCGAGCACGGGCCCGATTTCGTCATCGTTGACCAAATATTCCACCCACGAATCTTTTCACGCTGCTTCTCGTACGCGGTTTCCTCTCCATCTTATCGGGCGATAACATTTTTTCGGTAGCAGATAATGGCCGTGACAAATAAGTGGTTCTCGAGTTGTAGATAATCTCTCGAACATAATTCGCGATTTTCTTTTGCATTTCTATTTAAGTGGTATCGCGATGGTAGTCGCGTAACGCTGAAAAAACTTCTTGGAACGAGATAGATACCGCGGATGGTGGTAGTGGTGGAAACGATACCGAAGATTTGGAAATTAACCAAGAGCTTTTAATTGCCCTCTTTTTAGCACTCGGAGCACTTTGATAATTTCGATAATCGGCGTGGAATTATCTCGGAACGAATATTTCGAATTAAAACTGGTATCGCGAGTCGAGAAACATTTGTCGTTGAAGGTATTTAAACAAATACACGCGAAAGGACAGAAACACTGCCGAGATAGAGATCGATCGATATCGAAAATACTTGTACGAAAGCGTGACGCGTATTCTTGTAAACACCATCGATGTTATTACAGTTATGTTTGCTCGCCAAGCGTTATACATATCGCGAGTGGGCGTATGAAAAACGAGAAAACAGAAAAAAAAAATGAAAACAGACGATCTAATCGCGTATCTACATTTTCTTCGAGAGACGCGCCTACTCGTGTAATAATACTCCGTTTTGCTACCGACGTTCCAAGTATCGTCGTAGTCGTACGTTATGCCAGTGTTGTTTCTTTGTCTAATTATCGTGTAATTAAGACATCGTCGTTTAAAAAATGACTAAGAAAAAGAAATAAATTATGTAACGCTTTGGCATTGCATTGGCATTGCGTTGCAAATACCGGTAGAATGTTTATTTCACGAGCGGACGGTATCAGATGTTGTTCCTTAATACGATTTCGTGTAACGAAAATAATTACGTTACTGAAAATTGATTTCAACGACGCGAAAACCGAGAACGCAGCGACGCGTCTGCCTAGAGGCATCGAATTGGAGGGGATTTCCGAATTGCGGCAGTCGCGCGCCGGCATTCGAACGAAGAGGACACGCGTTGCGCGTACTCCTTATCGTTACACTCTGCCTGTAACGTACAACATTACGTATGTTACGCGTTCCGCGCTTATATTCTAAATATTTATCGTTTCGTCTATACGTATGCGTACGTATGTATGGACAATTTTGCAAGATTTTCAGGCTACGCGTAATACGCAACGATGTACGAAATATTTCGTACAAAGCACTTGTCGTAATATTTAAAGAGCGGAACGAGTTTCTGTTCGGATTCTACGAGAAATGGGCGAAGGAAAATTCATAAAATTTCGAATAAAACCACGCGATCTATTCGTCTAACTTTTCACGAATATATTAAAATTTTTTTTCTTTTTTTTTTTTTTTTAGAGTACTTGCTTCCGATTTTATAATAAAATCTTCGTTTCTCTCGACTCTTTGCCGTGGTAGGAACCAACGGAGCGGATTTTTAATGAAAAAACGCTTCCGGCTCTTGTAACATCCTTCTTGTTGCAAGCACTTTGATCGACGCAACCTTCGATAATCCCCGGATTCTAGAAATCAATTAACTCGGCCCCAGGTTCCGAACGTACGAGCAGAGGAGACCGCTCGTTTAATCACGGCGTTCCGATACCTTTCCTTTTTTATCTTTATCGATCGTTTCGATAAACATCGAATGGAACTCGCCTCGTTTTTAAAACAAACTATCGTCAGAACGCTGTTCTTTACGTTTATAGACTTTCTTTCTTTTCTTTTTTTTTTTCTTTTCTTCAAGCCTTACGCTGCGAGCGTTACACAGTGACACACAGCATCTCGCTTCGATCTTCCCTCGGTCTCGTTGAGCGATCGTAACGAGAGTACGATCAGCGCGAGTACGAGAAAAGCTTGTACGCGAGACGAATGCAATAACGTGCTTCGCGTACTAGGGAAATCGCTGTAGTGCGCTGCAGAGTGTTCGCGTAGCGCATGAATGAAAATCGACGAGCGGAACGATCATTGCGAGTGTGAATGAAACTGAAATGCGCATGCATAGACGCGTAGGACGCGGAAGTAGCAAAGACACGCAGCTCGAGTCGGCTTGTTCGTCGGCGAGTGTAAACGTCGGTCAAAGATAAAATAAAGTTCGATATCCCGCAAATTGTGATCATTGACGTAACTCGTCGTCGAAACATTATATAAACGATATAAAGGAACGCGTCGTTATTTATTTAATAGTCGTACGTAGACGATCGTTCAACGTGGCTAATAGAATTCATACGCGACCGTTGTTCTCTTCTCTTTCATCGTCGATTTACATCGACCCTACTTCTATTTGCATTTGTACATTAGCATATAGGCAGCAACGCGACTAGAATTCGATCGTTTCCTTCGAACCTGTTCGTGACAGCGCGTGTATTGCGACGTTGAACGTTGGCATTCGCATTTCCATCCCCGTTAGCTCGCGTCCAACCCTTACTTTCGCACGAGTGCAGCTGTCGTGGTACACGTGCACGTCAGTAGCGATTTCGTATTGATTTTTTGTGCCGATGCTAGGGGCGCGTAACAGGCGAAGGGTAAAGTCTTTATAACCGTCGCTCCTGGCCGACTTAATTCGCGGCCATTCCGCCACAGACGCGTTCGTTCGATCGCAACAAACGTTTCGAGACCCGAAGAAAAATGCGATACGTTAGATAATGCAGATACGGAGAACAATCGCGATCGTCGAACAGCGATATACAGAGAAGGACGAGCGAAGATTCCTCGATGACGGCACTTTTTTTTTTTTGCGTGTCTATCGCAACATTTTTCTTTAGATTTGCTTACAAAAATTTCCATCGAAATGGCAAAGAAAGACACGATGATGTAAATCTTTAGCCTGCCTGTTCTACCTAATCTGGGTAATCGAAGGTAGCTCGAGTTTCCTTAGGAAGATCCAAGAGCGCCCTTCGTTCAACCGACTATCCTGCAAAAGCGGGAAACGAAAATGATGGAAAAGTCACTTTCTTGCCATTATATCGCGATTTTACGTCGCGTTTCGAACGACCGAAAAACACACCCAATCTCGGCTCTTTTTCTTACGCGAGCGAGCTCGTTTCTTTCCAATGATAAAATTTCTCTCGGACAGCCGCGTAGATCGACGAGATACGCTCGACGTTCGTAGACGATAACGAACGCGGAGACAAAATGTTCTGTAATTATAATTATATAATGTAACGTAACGATCGTGGAGGTGATGGAATCGGCGATGGAACGTAAGCGATAACACGTAGGACGATCGTTAATTTGGTCGGACGAGAAACGAATCGTGTCGGGCCATTGCAGGTTGCTCGACCCTGACTTTCCTGTCTCGCGACGTTAACGTTAACGCCAAAAGCATCCAAACTTACGAGCTTGGAAGCTTGGAAACGCGAAACGTGGGTCGAGTAACAACCGCGCGAAGTAATCGTCTGATCCAGAACCGTAATAGACTTTCGTACAGCCTGTTTAACACGCTTGATAACCGCGGGAATAGCAGCACGACTATCCGTGGCGATGAAAAAGCGAAACGATCGGCGCCGCTTGGCGCCTGTCGGCGTTTCAACCCCGTCGGTCGACCGCATCGACCGATGATCGCGCGACCTTGGCACGATCCGTAGCTGGCCGCAGGGTCGAAAACTCACGGTATACGGTTGTTGCAATTTCAGCCGGAGAAGGAGACTGCTGGTCGTCGCTAGCTGGAGGGAGAATCGAGAAGCGTGCGAGAG
Source organism: Bombus pyrosoma (assembly GCF_014825855.1). Taxonomy (NCBI): domain Eukaryota; kingdom Metazoa; phylum Arthropoda; class Insecta; order Hymenoptera; family Apidae; genus Bombus; species Bombus pyrosoma. The sequence continues at coordinate 4,649,458 of NC_057770.1, read as the reverse complement.
TAGGACACGAACCGACGAAGCTCGTTTCGCAGGAAGGAGGAAGCACGAGGGAAGGGAGAGGAGGTGGAGCGGGGCTTATCGAACGGGGCCGTGTACGTGCGAGAGAGAGAGAGAGAGAGAGAGCGACGGGCTGAAGCGCAAGGAGAGAGGGAGAAACAGAAAAGGAGAGAGAAATGGCCCCCACCCACGTCCAGGAGGAAATAGAGGGGCGCTATAAAGAGTATGCCTATAGCCCTGTACCAACGAGTTGCACTTCAGCGGTGTACTATTCACCCACCCCTGGAAAATATCCCATAAAGTTTGGTAGTAGCTTACCCAAGTATCGTACGATCGGTGACCACGACCAGTGTCCTGCCGCAGAAATGACGGAGAAGGGCTCGACGTTGCTTCAATACCTCGCCGCTGCAGCGGGTAAGTTTCAACCCTTTTTCTCAATGGCTAAACGCGGACGTTCGATCCGCGTGCCAGGACTCTCGGGAAATCGCATCTATCGACGAAGCCGACCGTCAGCCCGAGTTTAGCGACCCCAGAGCCGCGTGTTGTTGGCCATCTTTTCCGTTGGCAAAGCGTTTCATTTTCGCACGACGCGCCGCTGTTAAGGAATCGTCGAATTCTCTTTCGAAAATCGTTCGACGGAACGCGGACGTACGAAATCGACGTAATCGACGACTTTGGAAACTTTTTACCGATAAGCAACTTAACAATTATCTGTAATTATCTGGTGCGAGAATTAAAACCTTGATATTCTCAAAGGTAACTCGAATTTTCAAGCGAACGAATCGCGATTTTTACGGTTTAAAGTTTGAAAGCAGCGGGCTGTCGTATCGTTCGTAGAATTTTACATACTCGTGGAAAAGTTTATTCGGTAAATTCGACGCCACGGAAAGAAATTTACCGAACCAACGAGTCCGTCGAACGTCGATAGTATCTGTACGACGTAAGATTTCCAAGATACGGATTAGATAAATTCAACAGACTCGATTCCACTAATGAACTGCTACGAACGATCGATTCCATCTATAATTCTCCGTTAACTGTTAACCGTACAACGCTTCGAGAAGAACAGACTTTCGCGCTTCGTGGTGATTCTCCGTGGCAAGAAGAGAAAGAATCGCGATCTTCGTCGAGTAGAATCGAAGCGACGATTACTTTATGAAATTAGTTCTTATCGCTCGTTCCCGATTCTTTCATCGTCGTAACGTTAAACGGGCGAATTGAATCATAATTGACTTATTACCATGCTATACCGCGATACCACGGTCGTACACAGTAGTGTAACGCGTTCGCCTGTGACGCGCGAGGAAGAATATCGAAAGGGACGAAATTTTCTTTAGAAATGTTTCTTCGCGCACAGGTGGCAAAACCGTTATCTTACGATGCTCGATTTCACGCTTGATAATCGCAATTGTCGTAATTATCAAATAGCTTAAACGAAGTAACAGCGTAACAAGCAAACGATTTTCTTACTTAATCGCTGACGTTCGAGCGAAACGATCGCGTAAAGTATAACGCATTATACATATCGGTGGACAAACAAAAGTAAATTTACGTGTTCGTGCGCAAAACAAGGAAGCGATGTAAACAGACGATCGGACGAGAGCGCGTTTTCGCTGGTCGCGTGCGTTTTAAAGCGATATTGGCTCGAAACGCGCGCGCACCAACTTTGCCGCAAGAATACGCGACGTCATGCTACGAATATATTCTTCCTCGTGTGTGTGTGTGTGTGTGTGTGTGTCGTTTTGAAAGATTCGTATTATCATTACCGCTATGGTAGCTATTAAAGGGTAGAGCCTAGCGGACCTTTGCTTCTGGTTCTCGGCGGATCACGGCCACGCGTATAAATTTTCTCGGTTAAAACGAACGGTACTTTACTAGACGCACGCCACGAAATTGCCTAGAGTTCTATTCCTTTGAAAGGAGCACGTTTCAAATAATCCGGCGTCCATTATACCAGACAGCTAAGCAAATATCAATTTGCGATCGAGCACGGACGAACAATATCGCAATTCCACGACTCTCGACGTCGGACTTTTGCTTCCGTTTGGAACGACGCGTAGATCGTTCAAGAGTCCGAATTTACGAGAGTATTACGAGACTGTGCAACGTCGCGTTTATCGACAATCCGCGATATTTGTTTAAACGTTTGCCGCCACGATCCAAGTCGCTATCGAGCCATACGTAATTGCGTAGCGTAAAATATCGGTAATCGAGTTTGCTCCTTTGATCCTCGATTCGTTCGTGCTCGTTTCCCAACGCTTCGTTTTCTTCCCGACTGCGATCGTGAGCGTAGGCGGACGTGGACATTCTCTCGAAATCGCATGGTCGATGCTTTAGCGGGGAATAGATTTCGCCGTCGAGTTACGTGGATCGGACCGTCGAAAATGAGATGACGTCGTCGGCGATAGAACGGTGGCATCCACGTGTTTCACGAACCAAGCGGACTGTCACGGTTACTCGTCGAATTTCTCGCGTTTCTATAAACTCATCGTGGATATACGTATTCGGATAGTCCACGCTGTCCGACGAATATCGTACCGTTTTCGTGTGTTCAAGCGGAAAACGTCCGCTCGAAATAATCTCCATTCCCGTGATTCATCCTACACGCCATCCTTCTTTTATTGTACTTTGAATCGACGAATTCCATCCGCCTCTCGCAACGAGCGATGTAAAGTCGGACAAACGCCCGACGATGGACACTCGAACGAGAAACAACGACTATTAGCACTACTCCGATCCGACCAGTCTCGACATCGACAGTCCATAGTTTTTCGTTTCTCTTTCGCGTTCCTCTTCGCCTTTCTCTCGGTGTATTTAGAGACTATCTTTCTAAATATATCGAAATGTAATCTCTTAGACGACAAAAGAAAAAAAAAGAAAAAGAGAAAAAAAGAAAAAAAGAAGAAAAGAAGAGATCGAGGAAGGAAGGACCTTGAATAGCAGCGTACGAGTGTCAAGGAAGAAAATCGGTATGCCGTGACTGAAAATAACGCCGTTTATCTTTAACGCGGCTCCCGTAGGTGACAGGCGCGAAGGAAATAGCGTGGCGCGATAAACGAACGAAACGAAACTAGAAGAAAGAGAGGGAACGCGGCAAAGTCGGCGCTGGTTCAAAGTTGGAACAAAGTGGAAGAGAAACACGAACACGCAGTATCGATTCGTGCGTCAATTCGACGAATATACACGCGCGATTTGGCGTTCGTGTCTCGAACGGATTCTTCTCTCAAGGAAACGGATATGTAACCGGTGCAACGTTCGGTTTCGTTTCGCGATCGAATCGGTACGGTAATCGCGAGTTGGAGTTACGTGGAAAGCGTAAAGTTTCTTTCGACGTAATTTTCCAACGAATTTCGATTGCGTTAAGGCGTAGTACCGTTGGAACGACAGTAGCTGCTATCTTGGACAAAGTTTTTTCTCGTCTTTGAAAAAGCTTGAAAAATCACGGAGAAAAATGTCGAACGAAAGAGGCTGAACGTTTCGAGGCGGCGCGATTTGTTTCGAGGTTTTACGTATCGGATGACCGAATTGTTACGACGTTGCGGCTAACGAGGATGTAGTTTGAGTCGATTGGAATCTTTACCGGGCGTGATTCAATTTGGACGGACGCCGGATGCGAATCGTTTAATATTCGCGGCCGTTCGAGGACACGAACCTCTCCTCGCGACTGTCGCTCTCACGTAAACCCATTGTCCTGCACGCGACACTCTTCGCATTTCGTTCGATCATATTCTCGATCACGTTCCCTCGCGTCGATCGTTCTACCGATATAAATCTCGTAAAAGGTTCGCCCCCTCTTCGCTATACCATACGTATCGATCATCTCGTTTGCGTGTAAGAGTCAAACGCCCCGAATATTTCAAAGATAAATTTCCCCGTAAATCTTGCAGTCGTCCCCTCGAACATCGCTGGAAAATTTTCAGCTAAAACTGGATTTAAACGGCGACGAACGGCCGTTCTCCACGCGTGGATATTGACCTACGAGGGTTTGTCCGCCCACGTCGTCCGATTTTAATCATTCGTGAGCGAGTTTATCCATTTTCATACGGAAGTGGAAGGCCACGCCTTCGTTCGTTCGTTCGTTTCGTCTTAGGAAAAATCGAATCGTTCTGGAAACTGCTACGAAAGCAGCGATTGTTCCGTTCGTTTTTCGTTTCGTTTTTCTCGTTTGACGCGTCGTCGTAACGGGCACGCGTTGCAGCAAGACCGTGGAGAATTCGAGAAATCAAGGCTCTCCTGCGGCGTGGTCGACGGTCGTGGCTCGCGTTTATCTGGAAGAAACGAGACGCGCGTCCTTCGTTTCGACCAAGTCGTTAAATTTCATTTCGTAATCCGCGCGAAAGACGAGGCGATCGTTAAAGTAATTTTTACCGCCTTCTGCAAAGATTTACGCGCCGACGTACGCGCTCGGAAAATTCGTCCGACGCGTTGGTCGCGTCTCTGCATCGAGCAAATCGATTCTTCGCGTCGAATAAAATCGTTCGATCGCGACGGCTAAGCTCTGAAAACCTTTTCCCTCGTCCCTGCCCGCGTGCTTTTATCTTATCCGAACGGAGAGTTTTACATAACGGATTTCAAGATAATGCATTGATTATCGAAGATTAGTTGAGAGCGCGAAAACAAAAAATCGATCGGTCGACTACGGTATTTGCGCTTTGTCCAACTAGTAACTACCGGTCGATTGTAAAGGATCGATGCCAGATGTACGACGAGCTACCGCGACGATTCGTTAAAAATAATGATAGTGTCAGTTGGCTCGATAAAGACGTAATTATAGCCAGATAGTGGTCTGGTTAAAAAAGCGTACTTGCTTGCGTAATCGTTCGTCGGAATAAATACGATTCTGCTTATTAGTATACATAGCCTACTAGTTCACCCTTATTAGCATTCGAAAAAATAGATCAATTATCTGTAGAGCGTTACGAATAATTATGATTTACTATTTCTCGAAGGTTGCAGCAAAAAGCGGCAAATCATCGCTACCGAATAGACAATTTTACGAAAACGTACTTGCAACTTGCGAAGCATCGAGCTTCGTTCGGAGCATCGATCTGTAAAATCTGACCAGTTTCTCCAAGTTCTCCAGATTAGCTTCGATTCGCGCCATATTTCCCAAATTTGCCGCCTTCCAATCGTTAACTTTAAGGAAATCGTGCGCAGTTCCAGTCGAAGCAGTCCATACGTAGATTAATTTGATCGTATGCCCTGTTACTTTCGATACGGTATTTACCTACTTTATTCGTCTCTCTCGATGATGCCAATTGCCCGTTCGACGTGACAAATCTTACTCGACCAGAGACGCGTATCGTGCCACGTTTATTCCAACAATTTCCTCGTTACCTTATAAATTCTTATCTCTCGTTATTGTTAAACATTCGAATAGCGATATCCTCTTAGTGTCAAAGATCACGAATGTTTATCACAAAACGGAATTACGTACGTTTTCTCGATCGAGTGCCCGACACCGAACGTCGAGATCGCGATCCATCGAGTCTCGTAACGAGACGTTCCGTTTGCGAAAATATGCTCGTCGTTCATCCAATCGCCATATATCGCCTCAAAATATAATTGCAGTCTTAAAACGCATCGATACTACGCAAACCGTATCGTACCGATTCGAATAATAAGTCGACCATCTTCGAGCTCGAGCGAAATTTCAACGAATAATACTTTTCCAACCTTTTTTCTTCCTTTTCGAACGAAGAAAGAAATTAATCCGACCAAGAGGTTGCCTCGATTGCCTCGTTTCGATCGCGAAAAGAAACCCATGATAACTATATTTCTGGTAGTCGTGATTCTCTCGTTATTACCTGGAACTGATAACACGATAAATCTAATAGCCGCTAGATAGTAGCTTTCGCTCGATCTTCGATCTTGAGCCTCGTCGATCGCGGCTATCCTATCGTGCGCTATAAATAATAAACAAGAACAAACGAAATTCCGATTTTGCCCTAGAATCTTTGTTGATGGAATTAGGATTTTTCGCAAGTTTCTTTTAAATTCATCGCTAGCGTTATCTGGTTAATTGAGCGAGGATCAAGACGAACGTCGGCGAAAGGTGAAAAGTCAATATCGCAGTGGATTTAGATAATTTGCGAAAGATTCGTACGTTATCGCGACGAAAGAGCACCGCGTCAAGGGAGGCTGGTCAGACATCGTCCGATATCAAAGTGTGTTGAGTTCGCACTCGTCCGATCGAGCCTCCGCGAATAAAAATATTTACGTTTTCCCGGGCTATTTTTGTAGGAAAAAGATTCCGCAAGACCGAAGAATGAAAAGAATCGAATAATAAGGCCGACGACGATAAATCTACGACGATCTCGTGTTTCGCGTTTTAATCCAGTTGCGTGAAAACGCCGAGTCTATGCGGATCCACCCATCGATGACGTATTCCAACGATATGGAAACAACTTAGCGCCTAAGCAATTTCTGCTGCCGCCAGAAACTTTCACTCGTTCGTAAATGTGTTTGACGAAAGATTGGCAATTTAAATTGCTCGTATTTTCCATTTATTCGACGATCTTGCTTATTCACGAATGAGAGTTTACCGCGTTCCTTTTCGTCGTTATTAAAGGTACCGGTTGGTTACGATCACTGCTCCGTACTTTCTTGCTTTCTACCCGCTCATTATCGCGACTGTTTTTTTTAATTAAAAATACGCGACAATCAGAGGCTCTCACGTGAGAAACGGCCAACTTTCTAATGCCACTATCGAGACAATTTCCTGTTTTTCCGCGATCCCCGTTCACAACTTTCTATAGCAGCAACTATTATAATAATTATCCTCGCCAACAGTAACGCGATTTTGACGCGAGACGTACGATATTTATTCGCGTTCGGTTTCAGTCCTAGTAATCTAGGAGTGACAAATTAACGTATACATAGAGTTTACAATGTTACGTAATAGGGGATCACAGAGAGGGAGAAGAACGAAAATTCGCATTGCGATCCGTTTCCTGCGATAGAAGCGACGGTTTATCTGCGGTCTGGCGAGATGATTCGTCGATCGACACCCACCGAGTTATTCGCGATGGGAATTGTGCGTCGCGTTTCAAGCTAACGATGCGTTGGCGAACGTTCGAAAACATTAGTTTCGCGGCTGTTTAATATCATCTCTGTTTAGACGACTATGTTTGCGAGTCAGAAGCTTCGAATCTGGAAAAAAATCCCTCGAAGGATCTAGAATTTTATCGCGGAAAAATGAATGGAAATCCGCGCTTGCGCAATTTGTAAACACGCTTAATAGGATATGCAAAATGTAGCAGAAGAAACAGTGGAAACATCGCTGAATTTGCAAGTTTCGTGATAGAGAGCTCGTTATAGTGGCGGTGACGTCACGGCTATCGTTTCGATTATTAATCGCCATTATTTTATCTGTTTTACGACATAGGAGTTAACAAAGTTAGCTTACGTATTATCTAGCTGTAATTGATACACGTGACAACTCGACGCATAGGTATTTCCACCCCTCTTCGAAGCAAGGAAAAAAACGATTTCTTTCGTCGTCGAATACTTCATCCAAGCATATCGTACAACTTGATAACGCAACGTTCTCAAGTTCATGAGAATTCTTATCGACTTGAAAATTTCCTATGTTCCAATACCCCTTCTGCTTCTGTTTTTCTTCGGCGCCGGCTACTGTTTTGCCATTCAACGGTAATCACGACTTCACTCTTGTCTAATCGCATAAATTTACAACGACGTAGTTTCTAGTCGCCCCTAGGAGCTTCGTTATCGACAAATCGCGCACCAACGTCCATCGTTTCTCCACTGTGGCTGATAGCGGCCTTCTTGTCCCTGGACGAGACAAGTGACGATAAATGGCTCGCGACGTATCAGTCCATGTCATTTCGACTCGATCGAAGAGTCGACGACGAGAAATGGAAAAACCACGGAAGATCGAAATTCAGCCATTCCGAATTGCCAATCGATACGAGAAGCATGCGCGAGTCGTGAATCGTTCGTACGATATAGCGATTAGGGAAGAGCGATAAAGATTTTCAAGTGCGTGACAATTTACTATAATCTGTAGTACTGTATGAATTTAGTGTATACAGTGGTGGAACATGATCGTGTCTATAAACGAGTATCTGAATCGATATCTATGTTTGCCAGAGCGCAGATTTACCACGTAGTAACGAACGAAAGATTTGCCGCATTAATAACAGCTCGCCACCATTCTGTACATAGATGATATCGTTTCTATCGTCGGTTGAGAAATCCAGATTCGAAGGAAACAGACGAACTACGGTAGTTGGCGAATCGCGACGATCGAAAGCAAACGAATCGATTTCTTTCTCTTTCGTAATCGCCGACGAAAACTATTTTTTCACCTTTCAATGACGATCGAAATGTTTGACAGAGCGTTTCGGTTAAGTCATCGTCGTTTAAAGAAGTCGATAGAACAAGTCGTTTCGTCGCGTGTCTGCAAATGTCGCGGATGGCAATGGTAATTGGCAGGCAGGCCAATTGGCGAGACATCTGTTCAAATCAAGTAATCGATAAATTCGTTCGCGATCGATCAAAAGGATCGAATTTCTTTTCACTTTCCTTTTACGGCGAATATCGACGAAGGAATCGCGTCGTAGATTAATCTGATCGTACGGTTAATTATTTTTATTAAAATATGAGATTCAATGGACTGGTTAATGCGATAATTCCTGCCGATTTGAACGCCGCTTCCGGCAGAATATCGTCTCCGCTCGCAATATCATGGTAATTAAACGTTTCGATGGTGAAGTTTCTTTGTTATTTCGTTGCACGTTTCTCGCGGCTGTGGAACGGAAGGAATTAATCGATCCGTTTACACGACGTTTAAAACGATTTATAACGATTAACGAGGTTGCGGTAATTTACTGATCGATAACGCTCTCTTCCTTTCCACGTTTATCCCCTTCGAAGAATCGATCGTATTCGATCGTATTCAAGTTCAGTAGTTGTATTCAATCGTAGAAGGAAAGGTCCTTCTACGCATTTTCGAATAAACAATGATATCTCCGATGCTTTGACAGAAGAACGGCAAATACTTTACGCAAGAAGAACGCAAACATCGATTATCTCGTTTTTTGATTATTAGAGATCCAAGAATGCAGACACAGTAGCGAACAAACAAGTTGACGATGTCCGATATTGATATCCCGACGAGAGATTTTTCACGCGCCGGCCAGCGCAACCATTCGCCGCGAGGAACACGCCTGGTTATTTTTATTTCGCGTTGCAATGTCGCACGCGATCGGATGATATAAGAGCGATTCCGCGGCGATTATGTAAACCTGTTGCATTGCTCTCGGCTACAACGTTTAACGTGTCGTTTCGTCGCGTACGTACTCGTCGTACTCGGACTCCTTCCGTTCCTTAACTTCGATCGCCACTTCGGAACACCACGCCGTTCGAAAGTTTATTACGCCACGAGTAGCTTTTATTTTCCACTCCTATCCACCCCTTTCGTTACGTAAACTCGAGCGTAATCGCGAATCATCGAATCGCTGATCGAAACTCTATCTAGTTTGACATTCTCTTCGATTTCCTAGAAAAAGTTATCTTGTTTCGTTTTACCGGCGACATTCCGACGTTCGTTTCAATTACGTGCAATGGCGCAGAGTATCTGCGTCGTTTCAACAAGAAACTTTTGCCACCTTGGATTCCTTGTAACACGATCGACCATTCCCACTTAGTCGAGATTTTACAGCAGCTTCAGAGCGTTTCGCTGGATAAAGACTTAAACTATTCATCCGCCGATTACCTTAACCAGTCTGATTCAATTAATCAATCTACTTTAACGTGGTCTCGTTCAATTGCATCCAATTTCTTCGATTCAAGAACACGTTGCTCCTCCACGGAACGTCAGGTTCGCGTATCTTTGTATGGGCAGGCGTGCCGAGATTCTTGAGCGTTGTCATTGAAATTGCCGATCGTGCGAAACGCCCTCGAACTACCGATCCTCGTATCGCGTTTCGGCGGAAGAGCAGGCGGGAAGGTACAAATTGCATTTTTGCTATGAAAATGCTCGCTGTTATTCGCTAACAAGAGCGTCGAATTGTCTTATCGAAGGCTTAAAGAAACGACATTGTCGACAAGGAATCGATAAAGTTCCGCGGTTTCAAACTATCGGAAGCTTCATCTTCGAAGATACCGAGATCCCACAGTGGACGAATTAAGCATTCTAATTACGTCGATAAACGTAGGTTTACCGTGTACGCAAGTAGTAAAGTTTAGTATTACGTTAGACATCGGACGCTTTCGAACGTGCACAACATGACAAAACATTCCTGATTTATGTTATCCTCGATGATATCATCTCTGTAACGAGGACAGAGGGTCAGGCGCAAAATGCACCCGCGTTCGCGATTCGATTCTTTCTTATCGGTTCGTTCTACCAGTGATCGACCGTTGTACGATCAGAGAGATTCGATTTCGCGTATCAACGATCGCGAGCTTCTCGCGTCGAACGTCAGAGGGGAAAAGGAGAACTGGGAAAAGATCGAGGAAAATACCGAGAAGAGTGAAACAACTGAGAGTGCTGATGGGAGGGGGAGGGGACAGACACGGAAAGCGTCGAAGACGAGCAGATGATCGAAAGCGATAGTACGAACGATAATTAACATAATAGATGGATCCGGCGTTAAAATCACCTTACCATCGCGTATCGATTTAATCGCTCTCCTTTTGTCTCGCGTTGACAAAGTACGGCGCGATCGTTTCTTTTCTCTCGTTTCGTGGAAGACGTTTCACAAGCGATTCTAAGCGAACAACTCGGAAGGATCGCCGACTCCGTAGAAAGACGGAAAAGTACTCTCGCAAAGAATTTGAACTGGGCGGGCACGAAAACATTCTCCGATTAGAGTTTGTCCGTCGTGCGAGCCGTTGTTCGTATACTTTTTGAACGCGTTATCGATGGCGCCGTTAGCAAATTGTAGCAGGACCCTGGCGATTCGGTAGCGAAGATCTATTCGCAACGTTGGTCGTTCTCGTCTCCGATGTCGCACATCGATTACGCGAACGGATCGCGACGGGAATCGAGAAACGCGAGAGAGAAACGTGACCAGCGGTCGTTCTGCCAGCGGACCTAACTTAACCGTGACTATCGCGCACACGGAAAACATATACTCCAAGGAGATCGTTCGTTATCGTTTACCCTCGTTAATCGTACATCTTGGAACGCGTCAAACTAGGCTAACTAATCGTCTATATATCGTTTTCGAATACGTCGAATACGTCTTGCGCAGATGCCGTTGCACCAAATGGACGAAGAGATTAATAACAACGAACGTTATGATTTCAGCAAATTTGTGCTGCGTTGCAGCCGGTGCTTTGCTAGGATGGACCAGTCCGATATTACCTAAGCTACAGAATGGCGTGGAAGACAATCCTCTCGGCAGAAGAATCACCCCGGATGAAAACTCTTGGATCGGCTCGTTGGTCTCCGTGGGAGCGATGATTGGCAGTTTCGCGGCTGGATATTTGGCGGAAAGGTATGTCGCGATTTCTACGGAACAATCGTATCATCTATTATCGCGCGTACTGGTCGATAGGCCTGGCACGTTCCAAAGAGTGTTAAACTTGGCCAAGGTTTTCAACTCGAAGCCTTGACCACGTGGCTGATGGAGCTTCGAGCGTCTTTCGCTAGAATTATCGCGCGTATAGACACTTGACGCTCGAAATTCACACACCATTGTAAATATGTAAACGCAAGACGTTGTCCCTACAAAACGGTTCGTCTAATCTGATCTAATTGGTTCGCAGATGCGGTAGAAAGAGGACGCTGCTACTGAGTGTGGTACCATTTCTGATCGGTTGGATCCTAGTCGCAACAGCTGGCGTCGTGTACCAATTGTACGCGGCACGAATAATTCTCGGTATCGCCTTGGCGTTCGCTTTCACGGTCGTTCCTATGTACTGCGGCGAAATCGCCGAGGTAAACGTCGCATCCACTCGTTCTGATCCGAGTCCTTCGTTGTAACGCGTTTAATCGATATTCCATCTTGTTTGCAATTACGTAGACGTCCGTCAGAGGAGCTCTAGGATCCTTCTTGCAACTGTTCGTCAGCTTCGGTCTCCTATATGCGTACTGCATCGGGCCGTTCGTGTCGTATCTGGTGTTTGCTATACTCTGCGGCATTATACCCGTGATATTCGTCGCTTGTTTCTTCATGATGCCCGAATCGCCGTACCATTTGCTGAAGATCGGCAAGAGACAAGAGGCGATCCAAGCTTTGGCCTGGTTACGATGCAAGTCTCCCGCTAGCGTGCAAAAGGAAGCCGACGAAATGCAGGTACGTAATGGAAAATTAATAAAAAAAAAAAAAAAAAAAGAAAATACGACCCGAGAATAGTTCAGAAACGATCGTTGTCCGTTGAATTCTATTTCCGCGAGGTCCTGACTATTTCCGTGTGCTTTTGAGACTAGAACAATTTCCGTCTGCACGCGTCCGAAAGGTCACGTTGATCGCGAGAGAGGCACGTGTGCCTGAATGTCGTAACACCGACGAAGATGACCGTCGTTATGCGAGACGAAATTGAACGAGGCCTCGAGATCGTTTCCGACGCGTTAAACGAATAATCGTAATCCGAATTGAACGGCGTGATAACGCAGGAATATTAATACGCAATATGCAACAACTTATTGTACGTAACGGTGAAGTGCAGCGATAGATACAAACGAATAACGTTTGCACGGTATCGTTTGTAAAAGCAACGAGGAACTAGCAAACGATAAATATAAACAGAGTTTTATATGACGAAAGAAGAAGAATCAGAAGCATTGATAACAAGGTCTGGCATAAACACAGGAATTTTACCAAAAATCGATGCGGAGAGCGGGAGTCGATAAGAGGAACGAGCTACGATAAGACCGATCGCGTGGTAAAGCGTGAGCGAGCGGAGCCAACATCGTATCAGTGCGGCGTTCGGGTAACGTTCGCTTAACGAGGTCGGGGGTAAGGTCGTTCCTTGATCCGTCAACGATGACAACGCGGAGGAGCGTTCCTGCAACCTCCAACGTGCCTCTATACGCTACCGAGTATACCTTATTGCGTAGTCGGGTGACTAACGTGTCATGTGCCGCAGCAACGCGATCGTTACGCGTATCGACGTTCGATCTTTCGATTTCCGCGGCCGCGTTATTAAAATTCGATGAATTTGTAATAGATCTCGGCGATCTATTACGTTAATCGAAGTAGGTCGCCGAACCGATATTTCCTTTTCTCCTCATCCATCGTTTCTTCGCTCTCTTCTTCCATCGTTTTCGTTCAATCTTTTCACATTCTTTGCGACGAGTTGCGCGCAACTTGTTTATCAAGCCCCAAATACAAATTTTTCTTTGATTTATCGATGGAAGATGATTCGATCTTTTGATACGAAAAGCAACTAACTTTAGCGTTTGCGATATGGTTCGAATAAATAGATCGTCGATCGTAATCCGTTTGTTTGGTATTTAGGTTGCCATCGACGAAGCATTCAAGACCGAAGCGAAAATCAGCGATTTATTCAACGTGAAGGCGAACTTTAGAGCTTTGATATATACGTGCTTGCTCGTGACGTTCCAACAGTGCAGTGGCATCAACGTGGTCCTCTTCTATATGGGATCCATCTTCCAGGCTGCGCGCAGTGCGCTACCCGACTCCATATCAACTCTGATTGTCGGTAGTGTACAGGTGGTTGCTTCCATGGTCACGCCGGTGATCGTTGACAGACTTGGTAGGAGGTTGCTGCTCATTACCTCCGGCGTTGGTGAGATTGTCTCCTTGGTAAGTGAAATATCTCTGAAGTCCGTGTTTATCGTCCAAATTTATCGCGTTACGTTCTAGTCACATAGCTACATTACACTACGGAAGTAGCAATTGTACCGTACAAAGATCGTACTATCGTTCCCTTGCTATCGCGTTATCGTATTGTTTTCGCCCCAATTTAAGATCGATGTATCTCTTTATGATCTTACCGCGTGAGTCGTGTTTATCGAAAAACAAGGCGGTGGAGATGCTAGTCCTCGCGACGTGGAAATATAAAATTGCAACGCTTCTACCGATTGTCCTCGATAACGCGTGCACGTGGAGTCAAACGACAGCTGCGAGCGTGAGGTACGATTCTCCGGACGCTAACCAGGTCTCGTACCCTCTGGTGTCGTAACGATATTTCGTAAAGGCTGCTTTTACGCTTGGAAGCATCGGTTAATGGCGAACAAATTATTCCGCGATCGTTCGAAACGTCCGAAACGTGATCGATTGTCGTTCCAGGCGGCATAACGCGAATCCCGAGTTACGCTTTCGCTCCGTGGCCACCTCGATTATAAAACAAGTCGTCGGTGACGATGCGTTTCGACGGTCACATAACCACGTTTTTCGATCAGTTACCTAATCGAGTTACGTGACGTGCAATTTTCGCGGTATTTCGTAAGTACCCGCGCCATAGTTCCCATTATTCCACCCGACATATCGGCGATGCCGCGGAGAATCGCGGTTAGAATTTGGCTGGCGTTTGATCGACTTCTCCGATACAATGATAACGATTGAAAGCGATTTCATTCCGAAACGTTCAAAGATCGTGATTTGTTTGGAAAAATTCCAATGTCACGCGGACCATCTACATCTCCGGCAAGTCGAAACTATTGTTCTTCGTGTCAGAGAGACGGCATACATAATCAGTCTTATCTCTCATCTCAACGACAAGTCCCATTGTTCGCACGATAGATTGACAGCTCTTTTAAAATTACATTATCGGTTAATTAGTATCATCGAAAAGTTGCATAAACAAGCAGAACGTATTTGCGGAATGTACGTTCCATCGTTTTGAATCACGATTGCAATTTAAAAAATTCGGAATCGTCGAAACAAAGGGAAGAGAGAGAGAGAGAGATAAAGAGAGAGAGATTACCACAACCTCGTGGAGAATTTGCAACGATTTGTCGTTGTATCGCGTATCGAATGCGCTTTTCCGTGGCCTTGATCCACTGTCCATTGCGTACGTTTCGCAGGTATTGCAAAATAGCGGCAACAAATCGATCGCGGCCTTGCGACGCCTATTCAAATCGATTTATGTAACCTCGCGATCGTGTGTAGATGTACTTCTGATGCGCGTCGCATTCCATCGCAACGGTGCAACACGAACGCACGACCTTCGTTCGTTCTTTTCTTCACCGGTCGCCCCAGTGATCCACCTTCGTCGCTCGATTCTCGATCCAATTTTTATACGAAACGAAGCCGATAACTTCTTTCGCTTATCTTCGATCATCCGAAAATATATTTCACGCGCTCCAATAAAATCGCTCTCGACGATGAATGCCCGGTGGATTTTTGGAATCCACGACTGAATTTTTTATAACGCGGTGCAAGTGGGGTTTTTCATGCACGTTTATCGAGGCTTTTCTTACGCTACTACGCGTTCTCGACATCCCATTGATTTACCACGGCCAATGAATCCTTGATTGCTTTTTTTTTTTTTAAACGGAACGAACGTTCTTTTCCAACGTCGGACAACTCGCTGAACCTTGAACTTATACGGATATAGGTATTAATAATTTGAATTAATTAATTAATAAAATGACGCTTACTCGTCGTTTGCCGTAATGTTCGCAAATTATGAACATAAACTTCCTGGAAGATAATTTCCGTAAACAGAAAGAAGCGACGCGTCGACACGGAAATCGTCGGTTCGTTCCGATGACTTCACGCATCTGGAATCGTGAGGTCGAGCAGTTAATTATCCATAGCCGTAGATTGTTGCACCGATCCGCGGCCGCGATCAATGTCAATGCCTCGTTACGTGCACGCGTACGCAGGATCGATCGTTGCTTCGCCATCCATAACGCTGTTTTCTGAATTTCGTAATAACGGTGAACGGATGACGAAGGTAAGAAAAAACGACGAGAAAGACAAGTCGATCGAGGTATCGAGCGTTGGTGAGACACGAGACGTGTCAGGAAATGTCTGGAATGCGGTTAATTACCGACAACGCTAATCTTCTGATACATCGATCGACCGATCGCGAATTGTTTTCCCCGCCTTGCAAGCATCGTGGGACGCGTGCCGTCCGAACAATTGGAGTTAAAGTTTATTTGAAGCAAGTGGAGCATTGCCGCGCTCAGTATCTTTCTTACCAAATATCCCGCCGCCTAATTCCCTAAATCCCGCCGGTAATTCGACACGCGTATCTCGGAAAACATCCAACGGAAAACGTTCCAACAAAATATCTCCTATTTATAGCTATATGTCATTGATTTCTAGATCGCCCTGGGACTCTACATGTTCCTCCAAGATGTTACACACTCGGACGTTAGCAGTATATCGTGGCTTCCTATCGTGTCGCTGGTCATCTTCATCGCGGTATACTGCATAGGCTGGGGTCCTCTTCCATGGACCGTGATGGGTGAGATGTTCGCGTCGAACGTGAAATCGAAGGCTTCCGGAATCACCGTGTGCGTGTGCTGGTTGGTCTCTTTCTTCATCACCAAGTTCGCTAACAATCTGCAGGATATATTCGGCCAATTCGCGTTGTTCTGGATTTTTGCTGTATTCTGCGTGGCCAGCGTGTTGTTCACGGTGCTGATATTACCGGAGACGAAGGGAAAGAGCCTGCAAGAGATTCAAGACGTGTTGGGCGGCGCCGACCATTCGGAGATACCCGAGTTCGGAAATTCGAGTAAAAAGTGAAAACAGTATTGCGGTTTCGGGTGACTCGAGAACGATCTCGAGGTTCGATTTCGCCCGCGTTCGCGCATCGGACCAATCGCATCCGTCGAACGGTTCTTGCTCTTCCTATTTCTATATACTACGTATATACCGTTAAGCGCGCCTTTATACTGCCAAAGACCATGAATCGCGATTCTGGATCCTCGCGACACGCGACGATTGGATACTGTTTCCTTTTTTTATCGTTAGAATCGTAGGAACGGGCCGGAACGACAACGCTGGTGACTTTTAGGTCTTAGGTATACGTGTATGTGATAAGACGTCGGCGCGCATTCGATGCGATATTATTGTTATCGATCGTAAAGAACGACAAGGGAAACGCGACAGAGATTCGAACGAGTGTCCTATTTCATTCTATAATCTGTTCAAACGATAGAGATGTCAAGGTAGAGATGTCGAACGATAGAACGAATAACGAACGTCTACTATTTCCATGTTCCGAGGAACGAACAGCTCGGCTAATGAACGGTACTCGCCTACTGCGCGTTTCCCGCCTCGTACGCGCCATAGTAGTTAATGAATATATTTATTTTTTGACAAGCCTTAGCCGTTTAACGTACGCGTCGTTTCCTTTGTACGTAAGATTTTATCCGATCCTTCCAAGTACCATAATATTTAATAACTCAACGCCGCGTTAGATGTGCATAGATGCGAGGACGAGATCCGCTACACCGACCATGAATATGTATCCGTTTTCGATCGCGTAGGTTCCGTAGAATCGCGAAAAAGATGACGAAGAGATGAGAAAAAGAGTCTTCGACGATCGTTCTTCCATGCAGTCGCGAAATCATACGATTGTAAAGCGGAACGGACGAGCGACTTGCACGCGGGAATTCCGCGAATACGATCGATCTTTATCTGAGACGAGTGGTGTGCTCGTGCGCGTCAGGCGGCATATAAACTGAAAGAAAAAAAAAAAAAGAAAAAGAAGAAAAGAAGATAACGCAGTCGGTATTTGATCGCTCACCACTGAGTCATGGAGTTTCCATCATCGAGACGCGTTAATCGCGTTTAGGGACGACGTAGGAAGATCAATTAGAGAAACGAATCTTATTGTAATGGACGATCAGATAGGGAGAGAGCACATTCCTATTTTGTACGCGATTGTTGGAATGTTCGTGGAGACTCGCGTTCCTCCTTGTTTCTCGTCATCTTTATCCTTGTAATTAAGAGTAGACTTCTATAAATGCAACGACGAAACTCGAGAGAAGATTATTCTGCGGAAAATTATTTCTAGAAATTATTGCGTTATACTTTGGACACCTCTCGTTCCGTTCTTAGGAAGGCAAATGCATAATTTCTGCGACCAAGAAGCCAGGCGACAACGTGTTTCCGTAGCAGCCGGCAAAACGACACGTTTTAACGCTAGCGCAAACATTTCATATTTCTTCCTTTTTTTTTTTTTCGTGCGGTGGCATTGAGAGATCATTCTTCCTTTAGTATTTCGTTTCTTTCTTCGATGAATTTTTCTCCCTGGTTATGAACGGCATTTCGCGAGGATTCGTTGTGTGACGTTAGGTTTAAACGTTGGTTTCTTAAGCATAATTTTTTCTATCGTAAATCGTAGCGTAACTTTTGTATTCAAGTATCGATAGAGTTCGTTTTCTGTTATTCGTGCGATCTAGCAACGGATGTACTTAGTTATATCTCACTTCGATTAACACCGGTTCCGTTGAATCGTTCGTTTCGGATTATCGTATGAAAAAGATTGCAAGAATTTTCCTCGATGAGATATCCTTCACGCATCGGCGATACGCGTGTGCGCAACGCTCTTTTTTCTTTCTTAACGATTACGAACGACAATTGTATTTGCATTTACGCGATAGCCTTAAAGATTTGCCAAATATATACTGTTCTAACAAGGTCGCGACATTTAAGGTATACGGTCGGAGAAACGAGACATATCGACGAGCAACGGTTGATCGAGCTTGACATATCTTTCAGCTGGAAAACGATTCATTGAGCCTAGCACGATGTACCTATCGAACGATACGCGCGGGAAGATGAGAAAATCAAAAGAGAGGAAAAGTCATTGGCTTTCTAACGTGATGTGTAATAGGGGCAAGGTATTCGCGCAGACGAAACGCGGTTAATTCGTTGATGCGTGCGCGTTAGCGAAACAAAGGAAAAGAAAGATACTGGAAATAACGAAGGGAGAATGAATAATCGACCGCGTGTACAACGATCAACGATCGAAGTCGGTCGTTGCGTACATATTCATCGCGATGAAAAGTCGAGCGCCTCGATCGGATTTCATCGAGGTCAGAATTGTCCGAGTATGGGACGAAACATATCGTCCATGGTGAACCTCTCGACGATGTGAAATCGTCGTCATCGATAGAAACTAATCTTCCTTTGCGCGAATCTGTACGCAACAACGACTTCTGATGCGTTTGTTCTTCGTTCCGATCGTGAAAACGGAGCTGGACGTTGTAGAATCATTCCCGAAATGTTCCTCTATTTCAAAGAGCAATAAGACTTTTCCTAAGATATGCTTAAGATGACCCGACTGTACGCGCGTGTAAAAGGTAATTTAAAAACTCGATTAAGAAACAAAAGAATATGGCAGGGAAAAAAGAACCGCGGCCAAGTGACGTTCGAATTACCCGGTGTATGGAATTTCCACTTGGATCGAGAAGAGAAGCGCTCGCAGAACGTGTTATTATCTTTGTTTTTTAATTTAAGTAACGTCATGTTTAGAGGAAATTGTACTGTTCACGGAGGAAAAAAAAAAAAGATTGAAGTACGCGCATTGTTCGCGAGGCCTTCGAAGCGATTAGACAGATCGAGCGATAACGATTTTCCACGCGATTGTCAGCAAAGTAGATTTTTAAAATAGAGTATGATGATCACGTGGAATATCGTGTACGAAGCAATGAGAGAATGTGATAACGTTCAAACAAATAATCAGGGTACAAAGGAAATCAAGTTTAGGAACTTCTTATCGACGATACTGTATATATTTATATATATATATATAAATATATATGAATATTCTATGCAACTGTATATATGTACATATATATACGTATGTACGTATTGTTACGCATTAAACGTATAGTGTAATTACGATACTTTTGTTACAACTAAATAAATTATAACTTTAAAGTATTACTCGTTAAGTAACAGGTGAAATCTTTTTCTTCCTTTTTCATCATTCTTGTACCTCAATCTTGTATCCCATCTTTTTCACCGTTTTAGTAGTACGAGTCTGTCTGTGTCGGACGCAAAGATTGAAATTCGAGAGTTTCGCGGGGCCTTGGTTACTCCGTGTAACTGACAAGCGAATAAAAAAAAAGAGAATCGAATCTGTTACACGAAGAGTCGAGAAAGCGTCATCGAATATTTTCACGAATCTCGTCGATGTAAGAAATAATTTTCCGTCAGGAACGATTCAGTGAGATTTTGCAAACTGCAACGATGGCTAAACTCGGTCCGCAAAAGGAGTCAGAAATGGTAATCGTATTAATAAAAAAAAAAAAAAAAAAAAAAAATACCAAGTTTTTCATTCATTTCTAATCAAGGAAACATTTGTTAGAACGAGGAAGACGCGCGCTTGCAAGAAGAGCTGTACCAGTTGGTCGATGTACTGATGGTAATAATAACGCTATATGCGATTCACTTTCTTAACCTAATAACTGTCATAGATACGCATGTAATTACATTACATAAAGCGTTAGCTGGTAAAACAATTTCAAATTCAAATCCAATCGTTACCTAAGTCAAAACTTCAAAACTTTGTCGACAAACATCGATCGCATATTTTAATTAAAATTCGAGGGGAAAGACGAAGATGCAATGTTGATATCCCTGAGTCAACTTCGATTGTTGATGCAAACCTCGACAACGTCGATGACTTCCGTACCAAAACCCCTCAAGTATTTGAAGAACTCGTACAATGATATGAAGAACGCGCATAAAAAGATTCGAAGGAGGGACGTGAAACGGCAGTTCGCGGAAGTGTTGAGCGTATTATCGATGGCTGGGGCCACGCCTGGTTCCAAAGAATGTCTGCGATATTGCACCGATGGTGAAGTGACGAACCCTGGTGAGTGGGGCCACGAATACGTCAGACAGCTCGAAGCTGAAATTGTAGACGAGTGGACGAACGCTCCTGTAAAGGACGAGGACCGTATCAGGTATTTCTAGATACGAAGAAATGTGATAATGTCTACGGCGACGATATATAAAATGAATGGATTGTAAGAAATGAAATGGAATCTTTTACTTATTTGTTTCCTTCTCTCGATGGTAGAACACAGCTCACTCCTTTGGTAAACAGTATCATAAAATTCGACATGAAGCACAACGCCGAAATACCTGGATGCGATCTATGCTTGGAGATCGATCAATTGAGCTTTTTAAACGAAAGTTTGAATAGTACGAATTATGAGAGGGTTTGTCGGTATCTGGAGAGTTGCGCGGTCTACAGGTGAATTTTCTGAAACGACAACTAAAATTTAAGCAGCTTTATCCCGTTTTTTAACCCCTTTCGAACGGTCAGCGAGGATATCGAAAGAAGACAAATATTGCAGACCGTGGTCGACCATTATCTACGATTCCAAGAATATTGCAAAGCAATGTTAGTAGCCCTTCAATTGGGAGACTCGGATCTTGTGTACAAATGTCTCACCACCTGCCCTGACGAATTAATGCGAAAACAATTGTCATTTATACTCGTAAGACAAAGGGTAATTCATCGGATTCTACATGGTTTATTCGCGAGACCCTATTTTCCATTCGCATAATTTATCGCCCTTCAGGAGAATCCATTGAAGAAGGATTACGAAGGAGGCGATGCCAAGGATATCGAAGCTATCTTAAGCAACGGTCACGTCAATAATCATTATCACTTGCTCGCGAGGGAACTCGACATTCTGGAACCCAAACACCCGGATGACATTTACAAAACCTGGCTAGAAACTAATACCCTGAGACGAGCGGAATACGACTCAGCCAGGGCCAACCTAGCAGCTACGTTCGTTTCCGGTTTCGTTCACGCTGGCTTCGGTCAGGACAAACTGATGGCGAACGCCGCCGATTGCTGGGTCTATAAAAATAAGGTTTTTGTTTTAAATGTCGGAGATTCTTGAAGTAGAAACTATCGAAACAGCTTAAATCGAAGAAAACTGTTTTTGACAGGAGCACGGAATGCTGTCGGCAACCGCTTCTTTGGGACTGATACACATGTGGGACGTAGACGGTGGTCTGGTACCGATCGACAAGTGATTCGCGTCTCTTATCGTAATGCAACTATGATTTATAGACGAACGTCCGCGGACTAAGATACGCTTACTTCGCAGGTATCTCTACACCAACGATCACAATATCAAAGCAGGCGCTTTACTCGCGATAGGTTTGGTTAACTGTGGTGTTCGCAACGAATGCGATCCAGCGTTGGCGCTCCTCAGCGACTACGTGTATTCCGAAAACGTTACACTGAGAATCGGAGCAGTTTTAGGACTGGGTTTGGCCTACGCTGGCTCGCAGAGGTCTGATGTTACGGAACTTTTAACAGGAGTATTGGCAGACGAAGCAAGTACGTTTACGATGATTAACTCCCGGTATTAGAGATATTTTGGAGATGGACAATTTTTAGGTACCATGGAAATTGTGTCTCTCGGAGCAATCGCGATAGGTTTGATAAACGTTGGCTCTGCCGACGCTGAAGCCTCGTCGATACTTTTGCAGAGATTCATAGAGCTTACACCTCAAAAGCTGTCTAGCACCTACTCCAGGTTAAAGACAGAAGTATATCTATCAAATACGTTTCACGACTATGCAGCAGGGTTCGTTTGATCTTGTTCTTTGTAGATTTCTACCGCTGGCGCTGGGTATGATCTACATGGGTTGCCGCGACATCATAGACGCACCTTCAGCTGCGCTTGAAGTCTTACCTGATCCTTACAAGCTTGCTGCACAGACTATGCTGGAGGCAATGCTTTCTTCTTTGACAAAATGCTCTACGATACAATCCTGAATAAATATTATAATCTTCAGGATTCGAAAATATTTCATTGGTCTCAGGTGTGTGCATATGCCGGTACAGGAGATGTATTGATCGTTCAAGGACTATTACGAATTTGTTCGGAACCGGCGAACGGTGAAGGCGTTCCCGTCACCCCGGTTAACAGTCCTACGAGCTGCTGCTGCGATCAACGGTCTCGAATCATCGAATCTTCTGAGAAGAGAACAAAAGAGAAATTAGAGGAGGAGCATGCAGAATCAAAGTAATCGCACATTTATCTATCGTTAATATCTACCGCCACTTTTCTACAATTTCTTGCGTACTCTTCAGGGATATTGGATCGACGCAGGCCATAGCTACCTTGGGTGTCGCTGCCGTTGGATTAGGAGAGGGAAAAGAGGACTCGAGGATCTTCGGACAGGTGATCAAAGAGTCCTTAAACACGAATAAAAGTGATCAGTCTGTTTGCACGAACGATTGTTTTTCAGATAGGAAGATACGGTCCCACAGCTGCGAGACGCGCAATGCCACTCGCTCTAGGTCTATCCTTTTTGTCAAATCCAGACTTGTCAGTCTTGGATGTACTGAACAAATACAGCCACGACAACGATTCTGACGTAGCTAACAATGCGATCTTTGCTCTCGGTCTTGTCGGTGCTGGGACGAATAATGCGCGTCTCGCCACTATGCTGAGGCAACTAGCCTGTTACCACGCGAAGAATCCCACGCACCTATTCCTCGTTCGAATTTCCCAGGGCTTGGTCCATCTTGGCAAAGTAAAAAAAAGGACGATTATAAATTGTATCGATCTTAATCGATGAATGATTAGTTTACTAAATAAAAAATTGTTTATCAGGGTACGTTGTCCATATCTCCTTTGCGATACGCTTCCAAGGTGTTGGACAAGGTCGCCTTAGCTGGATTACTGGTAGTCCTGGTGGCGTTTCTCGATTGTCAAAATCTGATCCTATCGAAATCTCATTATTTGATGTATTGTCTGGCGCTTGCAATGGAACCTAGATGGTTGGTCACCCTGGATGAAAATTTGCAGGTATGTATTGTCCATTTTCCTCGTAGGCAAAGATAATTTAACGCTACGGGAATATTTGAGACCGATCGGATTGTATTTTGATCAGAGTCTACCGGTGTCTGTGAGGGTTGGAAAAGCTGTAGACATCGTGGGCAAAGCTGGCAATCCTAAATCCATCTCTGGTGGATACGTTCACACGACACCAACGTTGCTTTCCTCCGGAGAAAGAGCAGAACTTGCTCTAGACGAGTACGAGGCGTTGTCCAGCGTTTTGGAGGGTTTCGTTATTCTTCGAGAGAAATCGAACGTTTCCTAGATTTCCCGCTGGAATAATAAAAGACAGTGGATAATAAAAGAACACGCCAGATTGCGAAAGGCAACGCTGGGACAAGTGATTTATTTATTTCATGAGATAGTAATAAGAAATACGGTCGACAGAAGTGTATTATGTAAGGCGAAGAAATTACTAGGAACCAAAGTGCGAACGACGAATCGTTTATATGATATATCGTAATGTATAATTTTCCATGCTGTTTTTAATAAAAAGTAGGAGTAGAATTTTCGAGAAAAAACATTCGTTTGAAGAAAATCTTGTACAATAACGGATCGATACCACACATGTTTGTAACGCATCACTTTGACAACGACGAGACGTGGAAAGTACGCAAGTGATACGAGCAAAGGTTCGATCGCGTCGTTGAATGCATCGATAAGAATGCGAAGAGACGCGTGAATACTTTTTAATAGGTGTAGGTTTGCGTTCATTTAACTCGAGGGACTAGCGGAAGCAATGTGCTCTATACAACAGAAATATACATTGGTTCGCATTGCACGGTAATATACGACACGGTGCACCATGATCTGACAGCGGTCACTAAATTAAAATATATCATTAACGTATCACTCTTGTTCGATTAAAAACGAGCCGGAAAAACGCGATAGGACAAAGAAAACGAGATGAAAAAACGTAAAAAATGATGCACGATCGCACGAAAGAAACGAAAGTAACGTCGAGTAACGATCGAAATTTGGCTTCTATTGATAGAACATTGCAAATGAAAGAGGAATATTGCAGTTTATTGGTTCTGAAAGTGTGTACAAAAGCGGACAGCTAGGAAACGAGAAACGATATCACGCGGATAAGAGAACTCTCTGTTCCTGTCCCTTTTCGTTTGCTCTGCTAAATATACGCACAAATGATATATTCTTTCACGCAGAGTACATGGTTACTTTTCTCCTTAAACTTTTTGTTTTTTTTTTTTCTCTTCGTCTGGTGAGTTCGCAAAGTCGCATTGCACAAGATCATGGAGCACGTTTCCATCTTTTCGTAACGAAGCCGTGAGAAAAACACTGCAAGAAATTTCACGAACGTACGCAACGCGTACTTTATCGAAAGTGTTCTCTCACGACTTCGCGTGTTCAGAAATCTCCGCCGACTTTTATATATAGGCACGTATGACTCAGGGCAAGGCGAAATGTAGAATAAAATGTAATTTTCAGCTCGTTCAAAGGACGCACATTCCCGCGTGTATGTTTCTCCCACCAGATCGAAAACGCACCCCTTCCCCATCGTTATTTCTTTTTTTTCTTTTTTCTTACGTTTTTCATTACGTTGTAAAGTTGCGACCGGTTCTGATATAGGTTACGCTCCACGAAATCGTACAAAAATTTGTATCCCGTTGGATCAAATTTAGCAGTTGCATTTCAACGTACGCACACCTTTTCTTTCGCGTCTTCAGCTTGCCGCCTGACATACTCGCATAAGGTAGAACAACTGGCTGTGATAAATGTTATTTTTTTCCCTTTTTTATCTTCCCGTTCCTCTATAATTTTCGTTCATCCAAATACACATAGATACGTTCGCGATATATATATATATATATCTCTAATCGCCCACACTGCAGAACTCTTTTTCGTGTATCGTCGATACGAGTCAAGGGAAATCGAGTTAAGGAAAATCTTACACCTATGTATAGTAGTTTGCCAACAGATACGTCGTTTGCACGCATGTGTTGAAATAGTGAAACAACATGCAAAATTGACGATAATATTTAAATACGTTGATAATTACGTCATCCGGCAAGCTGAACTTCCTATCTACTTACATGTATCTTAAATTTTTCATGTTGCTTATAGTAAAATATAATAATAATAATAGTTAAAAATTAATAATAATAATAATAATAATAATAATAGCGATAGCTCCTATGATAGCAGGCAGCGCGTTCGTGTTATAACCTTTTGCAAATAGTAAATGTGTTCTGTGATTCAAGCGAATTCTCAAAATGGTGTATATACGTATCTGAACGTATATATATATATATATATATATACACACATATATAAGTATATATATACATATATATATATATATACACACACTTCCTCGTACTTCCGTTGCTTCTTTCATCCTTTCTGGTTCATTCGTTTATTTACAACAACGCATGTATATCAGCTACATAGTGTTACCATTTCTCTGGCTTTTATTCGCTTTAAATCTTGCACATCTTCCCGCCACGCTATTTTATACGTCGACATTCGTGGGAAAAACTCTAAGTTACAAGACGATGTTCCTGTTAAATGATAAAAACCTCAGACGATGTTTGTCACCCTTATATTCAGCTACTTCGCTAAAATTATTACCCATCTACCGTTTTCACTTTTCAAACCGTGAAATTCATGGTCATGAAAGTGTACATGTTAGATACAGGATGACAGCTTCCTTTTTCTCAAATCGTTCCCTCTGGAACGATCATCGATAACAGTAGTCGATGTACGACCTTCCTTCGTTAATAATGTCGGATCAAGCGTTTGAAGGTTGGTTTCAGCTTGCTTCCATTCTCCGTTTCGTCTTCGACTTATATGTACGGCAGGTCTTTTTTGTCAAGCACAGAAACGGATAAACATATTTTTCTCCCTTATTCTTATGAACAGTGAAGATTGTCCGGAAAGAAGCACCGAAGTCACAGGGTGATGAAATAGTTTGTCAATGATTAGAGTCAAGCTGCCTGTGGATTCGTTGCTGAGAGAACAAAATTGACATCGAATTGTAGTGCGCTCCTTTGTGTCTATGAGTCTGCGCCATCGTGTGAACGTCGAACACATGTTTATACGCGTGTGTATGCATCTATACGTTTCTTTGTGAGTGTGTGAGTGTATGAGCGTACGATAGATCATTTTTCATCCACGACGATGACGATGATTTGATATCGATGTTGGTGATCGAAGACCAGTACGGATGATCGTTGGTTCTCCGAACATGTGTTCCTCATTTTCTTCTCTCTCGTTATACACCTATCACGCTGAAGGAATGTACACTCTATAACACGATAACACAGTCGTGACACGATGAAGGTAATAAGTAGAACACGTAGCGTGGTTGTTGCCGGTTAAAACAGCCGGGCACGTCTTTTGATTTCGTTACGACGCCATTGCGGTAGTCTATAGAACTCGGCACGAGTAAATTGAAGAACTGCCTCGAATTCTGCGTCGGAAAGGTGCCGCTGGAAAACACAATTAAACATCGGTAAAATAATCATCTCTATTCGTGCCGGATGAGAAATTTTCTATTTACACGATAACTGCTTCGTCAGTTTCGACCATTCGATCCATTCATCGACCAATTTCTCTAGGTCCTATGCTTCAGTTTTTTTTTTTTACAAAATAAAAGAGGAATTTATTGCGAAGAAATTCAAGCGTTATTCCAGCGTCCTAAATGAATTCTACGTGTTCTAGACTCAGCGGTTATAATTAAATGTTTTAATAACTCACTTCGAGATTGCAACGATCCACGTCAGCGGGCAGCCTGTAGTTGGTGATGACAAGCAAGTGGTAAGGGTAGAGTTTCGGCGGTTCGGACGGCGCTGTTCCCATATCTGGCAGTGATCTCCTTACGTGATGGCCCCCGTGACTTCCGACTACTGAACCTAGGCCACCTGTATACGTGGTAGATGATGGCAGCATTCCACCATCATTCTGAAGCACCATTCGATCGTTAATTTCGTTGTAACGCCATTCATTATGAAGTGTGATGAGCGTTAATAGCGGTGCAGCCGTTCAAAAGCTTCTCGCATGGAATTTCAATTTTGATTTTCTGTTTGAATCGATACGGTTAAAAAAAAGAGAGAGAAATGTACACGTTTTGAAAAATTTGCGAGAATCTTTCATCTGTGCAACGGACCTATTGTTGCACGTTACAAGAGTCAATATATACTGCAGCAACAAAAAAGTTGGCAAAACACCGCGTTTGTTAATGACTGATTCGATACAACTTAACACGGGACAGACCACAGAACTATGACCACGCAGCTAGACTGAAACGAACGATAGGAACTGGCATTTTACGGATCAATCCTTTGACTCGTTGCTTTTCGATAGGAAATCGTTGCGTGCATGTGCATTAAACTAGTCGATACAATTGTTGCACGATTTATTCTCTTACTCTTTTAAATACTTTCGACAGGCCAGAAAGACAAGAAGGCAATCGGGGCACGCGCCACACACGCACAAACTCGTGCACGTTAATTTCAGTTTAGGCGTATAATAGTTCCGTTTTCCGTCACGTACGCACAAATTATGCCATGGATGCAGAATATGCAGTCAAATCGCGAGAACAGCGCAACTACGCGTCACTCTCGTTAGCGTTATTCGAGATTTCATCTATTTTCGAAACTCGTACACGCGTTCGAGGATCACGATCATCGCACACGAAACTCACATCGTGTTATCATGAGGAGATAATAACAGGAAATAACGAACTACGTATATGTCATGAATCTATCGGTCTAAAGAATGAGCAAGCCGACTCAACTAATCGGTCTATACTAAGACATTGCGAACGTTCAGCTAAAATCTCGCGATCGTGTCCGATTCTTTCGCAAGATACGAAATCAAATGCAAACTTCAAATATGCCAAGGCGAGAAAAAAAAAACTTGTACAAAAAGATGCAAAAAAAAAAAGGATCGATTAAAAAAAGTATATCGCAGCAAATATACAGCATGTGCATGCGTCGATCAATATACAATCTAGTATGTACAAACGTTATATTATACATATATAAACAAACCGGCAGTGCTCGTTATGTACAAATACGTTTAATCCGATCGGTCTAGTCGAACGATTTTGCCGGCGCTCGATTTCTCAGTTCTACGCAAGTCATCCGTGTCTCGAGAACTCACGAAAGTGTTTAATGTTACGATTAATGCGCGGCTGTGGTAATATGCTGTTAAATATAATTCATATGCAAAACAAGCTACAAACCATGCTAATTCGCCGGGAGTAGTATGGGGCTGTGGTACATACCAATGCCCGTCGATCCACATCCGTGATGCTGCCTGTCGATACTAAAATTGGGGGAAAAATGGGAAAGAAAACCATGTCAAACCATATTGCACAAACCATTTCGATATGTTAAGTACAATCTTTTCTTTCTATCGATCGACCGATCGATCGTATTCCATATCGATGGAAAAAGAAAACTGGAAAACATAAGAGATAACGTTGCGTCAACGGGTTAACGAAACCAGTTGAACTTTCGAGGAATGCGATCGGGAATACGATCGATTCGATCAAATAACTATAAGCGAATGTTCGATGATTATATTATACATATGATTTGAATTCAGTCTCTAAGCTACACGATATAACAGCTGTCAATGATCAAAGAGTTATCGTGTCATTAAGTCACGTTATTGGCGAATAGGAGGTACTGTCATTTGGCCACACTATAAACTCCTCTGGTTAATGGATCAAACAAATCTTATTATGCAATCTTTGATCTAACACGGAATCGTACCGTTCGAATCGTGATACTCAGGCGTAATGATTAAATCAAGATAGAAAAAAGAAGAGACAGTGTCTATGATAGAGCAATGATGCATTAGTAAAGCATGCTCAGATATTAAAGCCGTATAATCAGGTAGAATAATCGAGAACAAAATAGACATTCTCACGAGCTCTTCCTACTCGTGAATTAAAAGAAAGAAGAAGTAAAAATGAAAAATTTGTAAAAAAAGCATGTACAAACTGAAAAGTTCGATTGTACTTTCGAAAAAGAGAACTGCAAGATAACCGTGTGTGTATGTGTGTGTATGTGTGTGTGTGTGTGCGCGCGCGCGCGTGTGTGTTTGCGTACGTGTTATGTGTGATTGGTTTCCTTTCTGGGTTTACTCACTATCTGATTTGCCAGACGAGAAATCAGTGCTGTGCGTCTTGTCTCCCATCCCACTGAACGAATAATCACCCTAGACGACAGAAAAGCGTAAATCTTAGAAACAACTGAGGCATAGGGATCCGTGATTTAGTCAACGGATACGATAATTAAAACGTGTATCATTATCTCTACAGCATATATATATATATAATTTTTATCTTTTTTTTTTCATTCTTTATTATTTTGTAAATATCAGCAACAACGGTGCAAGAAGATTTTTTGTTTGGTCGTCGATTGTGACGCGGTGCAAGACTTACAGGGAGAGCAGATACAGAACCGCCGGTCGAGGAGAAGGTGTGACTTCGCGGTGCCAGACCGTACCCTGGCTTCGGGATGTGCCGAAGGGAGCTCACAACTGGTTTCAAATCAGTCAATCGACAGTATTACTGATTAGTGTCAACGGGAATAATGGAATCGTTCATTCCCATACGAATGCCCAACGTTCGCCAAAAAATACGTTTCATTAAGGGGGGAAGAAAAATAAAAAGAAAAAAAAAAAGGAAAAAAAGGGGGGCGAGAAAAACACACATTCTGTGTATAATTAAAATAATTGCAGAGGTTGTCTCGGTTCCGCTCGTGTACAAGATTGAATCATCGAGGAATTTCACTCTACTCTGTTATCTTATATACGTTTTATTTCGCTTCACGAACAAGAGAATCGAAGTTTGTCTTTGACGATCTTCCTTTTAAGGGGAGGCATAGAAAAGAAAATCGTCGAAGGTGGAAGAGAAAAAAGAGAGAGAGAGAAAAAAAAGTAAATAAATCTTGCTACTGTGTAAAGATAAGTAGTACCCTCTTCGTTCGAGTTTCAACTTCAAGTTTCGTCGACCTGTTTATATCGCATCTCCACGGCAACATGGTGGAACGTACCCGATGTTCAAAGTGCACAAGCGTTATTTCTCGTTCAATACTGTGCAAGGTATCACGTACGTGTGTACAACGAAAAAAGATTAAAAAGAATATGTAAATATAAATATATATATGTACGTACGTGTGTGTATATATATATATATATATATATATATATATATACACACACACATACACACATACACACGCAAAATATATAATATGTATGTACGAAGAAGCCAGCACCTATGTGTATAAGTACGATCAACGTATGTTTCTCCAAATAAGCTTAAGAGAACAAAAAGCATGCCTCCCGTGAAGACAAGTCAACGAATCATCGCGTCGGTTGAAAGCGTTTTTCTCTCGATCTTTCTTACACGACGGCTGCTCTTAAGAAGTCTCGTACGTTTTTCGCTTTTCGTTTTTTCTTTTTCTCTTTTCGCGATTCGCTGAAAAAACGAATCTCAGACCAATGAAATTCGCTTGCAGTACATTGCCACGTTGTCAGACAAGAGAAAGAGAATCTCTGTTCCTTTCTTTACGGTGTACGCTAATTTTGGACTTGACTTGAGATCAACGGTAGGTAAATTGGAAAGTTCTCGGACTCACCGAATGATAGTGCCTAGCGGCGTTTGGAAGAGTGAAGGCGCGTTGAGTACCAAGGGGTGGATAGTTTCTGGGAGCCGGGGAACGTGCCGATGACCTCCCAACTGCCGCCCACGCAAACACAACACAAACACAAAAACACAAATAGAGACACGATGATACAGGTAGCGGTGTTGGCTAACGTAGATAGCGATAAATTCTATCGACTTTTCTTTCGACTTTCTTTCCAACATTGGAAGATATTGCCAGTTCAACCAGGCTAAAATATCTCGCAAAAATACGTCAGCCTACTATCGAAAAGTATACGTACTGTAACGATAATATTCCTTTTCCTGCACGCAAAGCGATACAAAGTAATGCAATGCTGATGAGATACAACTTTCATGCGCCCAAACGAAAATATGTACACGCAAATATACGTACATATATGTATATAGCACGATATTGAAAATGTACAATAGCGTACTGAGCGTATATTACGATTATCTTCCAATATTGTGTAGTAATTAGGAAAAAAAAGAAAAAAAAAAAGAAAAAACATTCCAAGAAGGTATGAGAGAGAGAGAGAGAAAGAGAGAGAGAGAGAGAAAGAGAGAGAGAATGAAGGAGCGATATGTGTTTGTGTATGAATGAATGAAGTTGCCAAGAGTGGAATCTGTAATAGATATTACCATGCCAGAAGGGGGAAGAGAGGAATAGCAAAAATGTTGACTAGGTTATGGTATACGTATAGATATAAACATCGGTGAATGATCACGTATGAAATAATGGGAATCGATATTACGCTACTTGAAAGAGGATGAACTTTCCACGCACACTATTTCCGTTACTCGAATTGGCGTATGGAGAGATAATCGAGAGAGATAAGAAGAGGCAAGCACATCGAAGGTAATATGCCGACCACATGCAGAAGCGGAATAAATACATCACCTGTCACGTTAATGGACGCCCAGTGTGTGCTGTGGTATTTGGTGCTATGCCACTTAACTTATAAACTCCTGCTCGAGTAGTTTACACGTACTGCGTGTTATCGTTCGTTAATCGAGCATCATCACCCCTTCCCACTGCAAGATTCGCACGTTGCTACGTTGCGATCCACGATAGAGAAAATTCTTTATTTTTTTAATCTATATCTTTCTATCCTTCTTTCTTTTTTAGTGATACGAAAGGAACGATCTTTTTTCGCTGGTCCCACCCACCTCCCCCCCTCCCCCCGCTATCGCCTCGAAATCTAACGAGCCGACGTTGCGTTAAACGGTAGAGTGGTAAATGTTAGTGTTATGTGCGAACGTGTGGACATGTATGAGATGAGATTATCACTTAATGTTAATGAAACGATCATGAGATATATATGCATATATATATATAAATATTTAATGACGACCAGATTCGATATGAATCTGAAAGATGCTTACCGTTATAGCTGGGTCCTACGCTCGATCTGTAACTGAAACCATCGTCGTCTTCCCACGGTCGGGCGTGATCTATATTTCTCGATGGCGCTACGCGAAAACATTTATACAATTTAAGTACGAGCTAGCGGGGCAGACAGAGAGGCTAAAAAGTGAATCGTGATAACTTACAAGCGCCAACCGGACTCTCGTATCGCAATCTGTAAGTCGGTTCTCTGGCAGCCGATGGAGTTCTCGATGCGTTTCTTGGATCGACGTTCGCCGCCTTGTGTCTCAAATTTTCCCGATCCTTTTCACGATCTTGCAAGAACACCTTCGCTATTCCAGTGTCGATTTTACTTAGCTCGTCCTGTTCTTTCTTTAGCTTCTCCTCCACCTCTTTTATATACGTCTTGTTGTCCACCTCGTCCTCGTCATCCGATGCAGGCACACCCTGAAATCGTGGATGGAACGTCGGTCGAATCGAGAATAAAATACGTAGAAAGCTTACAAGGTAAGTGTGGCATTCGCGGTAATACCTTGTAAGTGTCGGACCATCGCCTGCGTCTCTCAGGATCTGTATAGGGATAAGGTGGGGCAGGGAAATCGTCTCTTTCGATCGGCGGTTTGGTTCCAGGAGGAGGTTTCATGGCGTCCGGATAATGCGCTAGCTCTATTGGCTCGTCATTATCTACTTGACTGGCCGGTGACTTGGGCCTGGTCTCGCTGAGAGCATCGACCAGAGCACGCATTCCAGATCGGCTGCTGCGTCCGCCACTGCTTCTTATCGAACGTGACGCTGAAATAAAACGATGACACATTTTAGCGACGCGTGTATATCGTCCGCGATCCAATCTCCTATATTTCACTACAGCTGCGCCAGAGAATCGATTATCCTTTCTTTTTCTCGTTCGCAGTAGAATTTCGTTTCATTCGATCTTAAGAGAAAGAAATGTATGTACTTACAGCTAGGTCTATGAAAGTGTGGGCTAGTCGGTGGTTTGTCGTACGGCTGTATCGGACGTCTCAAGTACCCTTGGCTCGGCGTTTCGGTCAAGTACGAATAAGTATAAATCCTAGACACGTCTTCGGATGGACCACGTCCGTACTCTCGCAATATCAGTCCAGGACTGCCAGTTCGCGCAGGGTAATACTGAGGCAATTAACGTATATTATCACGGCTAAACTCGTTCTCTCTGTTCGATGGATCGTAAAGCGTCTCTCTCATACGGCTAATTTTTAGCTATTTACTCGGCAAATGAAGATAAAAACTCAACGCGCTTCGATTCTCTCTCAAGATAACCCGCTGCTAGGAATACCAGTAAAAAAAACCTTGTACGATCGCATACGCCAGCTTCGTCAAGGATTTGCGAATAAATTGACATAATGACGTCATCTTGAAAGGTTTTTGATGAAACGTAGTATCTCTCTGTTGACTAGAAGCCCCGTTATATTCAAGACACTCTAATATCGTTCGAAGGCTGGGCAGAGGAGCGATACAAGGTTAGTTGGAAATTATGCATTGCCGTTGAAAGGTTTATCCAAAGTCGTATCGCAGTTACTCGAGATCGTTTTAAAGTAAAAAGACGACCGAGCAATGGAAAATTTTGGAGGGCGCTACACCATCCACCACCAGCGAAGAAAGGTTTCAAACCCTTAACGAAACTAACCGTTACAGGATGAAATCGCGGAGATCTACGAACCGTTTTACAATAGTATTTATTTAAGTAATCGAAGGTGTCTCTTGAGAGAGTACTTGTGCTAGGCTAGGAGATACATGGCATACCTTGCGACTGAGGCTGCTGTAAGGGCTGCAGAGTGATCCGTTCAGGCTTGGCGTGCGTGACCGCAATGAAAACTATACACAATGACCGTGCCAAAAAAAAAAAAAAGGAAACAACAATTAAGAAAGCAATAATAAAAATGAAAAGTAATAAAAAAGATAAAAAATCATATAGTAAACTGTTGATGTATGTACGTATATATGTGTGTATATATATACAGATACATATATATATATATACACACACACACATATGTGTGTATATAAAACTTGGGACATCGAAGCGTGCGGTAAAAGTACGACATGTTAAGGAACAAATGCATGTTAAAAGCCACGTAATACGTATATATATATATATATATATATCGTCGAATAAGATGGAAACGAAGCTATACACAAAGCTGGTTACGAGTAAAAAAAGGTAAATACTTTAGGTTCTAGAATGATCTATTCTAAGTGGCTGTGTATATCGAACAGAAAAATTAACCGAGCAGCAAAAAACGTCTCGCATGAAATACGTGTTGTACAACAGTCCAAATATAAGCACGATGCAAGCTGAACTTTGTGTTTCATGTTTTTTCGGGCCAGAACCGGCTCGAAGGCAACATATACTTCCTGCTCTTTTGGTTACTTTTTTGTCTCCTCTACAATCGTATATAGCAAACTTCAAAATTCAAGTATGCGCACGGACACGATTTAGGTCGTTCAACGGTGTACGATGCAACTGAACGAGGAAAAAATGCAATTGGCGGACGTAGACAGCGACGTGCAATTACGAATGTCGACGTTCGAAATGAATGTTATATGCGGCGATTGATCACGGCGTTATAACGTAACGTATAGAAGCGGGCGACGTTAGATATTACATCCGCACGGAAAATGCTAATGGTGTGCGCTTCTTCTAGCAAGTTCAATGACGCGTGAATGATTCCATGAAAAATGAATGGCAAAACAATCGCTGCTCAGTGATCAAGACGAACAACGATAAAATGACGAAACAAACGGACCGACCACCATCTATACACAAACGAATACACAGTAGCAACGAATATACACGTATGATACAATATTTTACAGAAACAATATACAGTTCTCGCCAGTTTCAATTTAACGGTTCGCGGTTACGATAAAGTAAAACTCGAAGACCTCGATCCTATTTTCTTAACGATCGATCGGAAGCGATCGTCATCTGGATGAAAACAGCGAAACGGCCGACGGTCTTGAACATTCCACTTCTTCCATCCCTTGGATTCTCGCGGTCTTACCTGCATCTCCGAAGCGCTGCTGGAAATCCGTTCTGACTCTCGATGCTGTGGCGTGTGAGCTTCGCCGTGACCATTCACGATACCGTTCGGACCGCTAGGACCCGGACCGCAACGGGGATGCCATATGGCTGCACCCTGCAAATACATTTCCTCTCCATCGCCGAAAGGATCGCCACACTTGGTGCAACGAGCACAGGTCGGATGGAAGTGGTGATTGTCACCGGCCTGTAACACCTTTCCGCTGATGTAACGGTTGCAGTAGGCACATTTCACGCCGAACTGCTTCTGATAATCCTTCTCACAGTAAGGCACTCCATCTCTGTTAATCAAAGTGGAGGAATTTCGTTGGTACCGGTATCTGTGTTTGGCGGACGATCTGGATAAACTCGGCCACCTAACGTTTGACCGGTGACTAGTAGCTTTCTCCGATCGTAATCTCGCGCATTGGGTAAATATTAATGGCCGGCAATTTTCTCTGGCTATCAAAAACCAGCGAAATTTCAACGCTGCTCGAGCTCTTTTCTAAATCGTGCTTTCTCTAGTTTCTTTTTCACCTAGCTATGTTTATATACGTATATATAAACTACACCTATTTATTCGATGAAAATTTTACAAGCTCTACGATCTCCAATTAGAAATCTCTCGATACGATCGAAGTCATCGTAGAATACCAAAAATCGAAGATATGGAATGTAAAGTAGGCTGCTGTTTGAGGGATGAGAAACGGATAAGCAATTTTCCCACTCACTTTCCCATGTATTCTCCGTGAAGCACGGTGTCACAGGTGTGACACTTGAAGCACCATACGTGCCACTGTCGATCGAGAGCGACCAAAGCTTGACCTTCCCGTAATTGGTTTCCGCAACCAGCGCAGGCACCGGGGTCGGAGGGCCCGTCTCCGGATCCTCTGGTAGCGGAGCTATTGCCGACCGGCGTCGAGGCCTCTCGAACCGGGATACCGACGCATCGATGACACAGAGCTTGACCTATAGATAACGCTCGGTTAGTCGAGATTGGACAGATCCGGTCGACGATCTGACCGCGAACGACCGACTCGCTGACGCATACGCTCTATTGTCTTTTATTCGAGAAACGAACACGAATCAACCATCGTGCACGCCGTATCTTCGCGGCTGATTCATCGTTTGTACGCGTACAAACAACGCGGCGTAACGTCAACTCGCGGAGAAGAAGCATTCGTGGCTTGTTTAGTCGTTCGATTTACGTATTTTCGCGTATAAATAACCGACCGTACTTGGTCGCCGTCCATCATTGCGGTCGATCAAATTCTCACGGTGATCGGTAAACGCGTTTTCTCGTGTCCTTTCGAGGGCCAATCTTCTCTGAACGCGTTCTATGTGCTTCTGATCGGTGGAGTTGAAAGGTCGGGAAAACGAAACGGAGAATCGAAGCTTCGTGCGTGTATTTGTGGAACTAGTGCTCTAAAAATACGCGGCTTTATCGGCATCCTCGACCAGCCAGATCGATAAAGCAATGGTAAAAGATGCGCATAAATATTTGCACGGGAAAACAATGGGGAGAAGCGATACGGGGCAAGTTTAACTCGCGATACGCTCGTTTCGACGCACGCATATTTTTAAGCGTTCGCCGCGTAATCGTTACAAGGCCACGCGAGCGTAGCCTCGTTCGATGGCGATATACACCTAAGTGGTAATTTGCTTCAACAGGTTTACCGGTACTCCAATTGCGCCGATCGAATAGCAACGAACTCGATCCTCGCACTCCTTACGAGGTACGACCGTTTCGCTGATCCTGGAAGGAAGCTCACCTTGAACGAGGGACACCTTGGTCCCTTGGCCGAGTAACGGTTGCCTACACCGCTGGCAATGGAAACAATTCGGATGGAAGGCGTGCTTGTCTCCTGCGGTGACCACGTCGCCCTCCACGTATTCTCCGCAACCTGCGCACTTTGTCCCCCAGCGTTCTCTGTAATCCTGAAAAATGAACAAACCCACCAGTCCGTTACCGACTATTCACCAGACATCGTACCGCGGAGGCAACACGCGAAATTCGTCGTCGCACCGGACGCGACGCTTTATTTGCGTATCTGCCAAGATAAATACTCGAAACGAACGAACAGCTTTTAGCGAATCTCGCGCGGAGATTTTATTGGGAATTTTTGCAACGTTCCGTAACGCGATATACCGCGACTGTTTCGTCCTTTTCTTCTTTGTCAAATATTTCCAGGCAAAACTACGAGAAACAAGAAGAAAAGTAAAGGAGTCTATTTATCGCGTTTCGAGTTACGCGCTCTATATAATCGCGGTGCTCTCGCTTTCTACGTCATTCTTATCGCCGCCTTGGTTTCTTATTCGTACGTTCCAGTACCTTCGTGCAGTAGTAAGAGCCCTCGCGCGCGAAAAAGCCACCCTGTGCCAAGCTCGCGTTGCACTGAGCACACTTGAAACACCCTATGTGGAAATACTTGTCCTGCACTCGTAGCACCTCCCCGCTGCACTTCTTCTTGCAAGACTGACAGAATGTTTTACCTGTAATGAAAAAGAACGGCGCGATTTTATACGAGATACAGGATACAACGAATCGTTTAAGGTGTAGCAGCATCGGTGGATGGTGCTCGGGATTTCGAGTGGCCGTCCGTTTGACTCGGACAGCACACCTGCCTCTTTTAGGAAAGTGCGAATTTCCTATCTGCCAGGTTTTAAACCTTACGACGAGGACCTCATCAAGAGGCTAATTAGCAGCCTAAGTCCGCTGTAAGATGGGTCCGCTCTAAGGTAAACATCCCGCATCAATCAGCAATACCAAACGATATGCGCCCACGAGGGTACACAATTGCAAGATCGGAAACAATAGATCCCCATAAAAGCCATGGTAAGAAGGAAAACCAGGAACGGAGAGTCAGTATATAAGAACCAGGCTAAGCTTCTTGAAGAATATTTACAATAGGCTTCGTCAGATCGTCATACTCTTCGCGTTATATTATACAGTGCAAATAAATTAACTGAACATGATACTACTCCGCATCTTTAATTTACCTCCACCTTGAGCGTTAAATCTCGTTCAAGGCTCGCGATATCAACCGATCAGTTGCAACCTCGCTGACCGCCAGTTCGCAACTCACAACAGATAGACCAAATGAAATTTTCTTTGCTAGCGTTTACTATGCGTCTACGAAGTTCCTGTTCGCACGACGCCCGTTCGACAACATTCTGACAACTCTCCAACAACTCTGACTCTTTCCCATCATGCTGCGCTCTTAAAGAATTCTCACGTACGAGATTCGATCTTTGTACGTACCATCGTGCATTCGAATCTCCACTTGCATTTCTAGAATCGCTGTTTATTCGCAACCAATACTTTAAGACTCGATCCACGACGGTGAAAGAGAAGAAGGTCCGTATTGCGTGTACAAAGCAACCGAGTTCTAGGAACTCAAACAGAACGTAGCTCGTTGTATGCTGGAACGATAGTAGAACT
Source organism: Bombus pyrosoma (assembly GCF_014825855.1). Taxonomy (NCBI): domain Eukaryota; kingdom Metazoa; phylum Arthropoda; class Insecta; order Hymenoptera; family Apidae; genus Bombus; species Bombus pyrosoma. The sequence goes on along the minus strand of NC_057770.1, from coordinate 4,610,219 downwards.
ATTTTCCGCGATAATCTGGCTGTACGCTATAAATCCAGCAAATTAAAAACAAACTACTTCTGCGTTCGCTCGTTTCAGCATTCAACGTCGGATGGTTAATCGCGCGAAATGACTAACGGGTTGATGTCTGACAGGCCGATTGCCTGGTATTTTTATCGCGATCGCGAAATGCCGCGAAGGGTGATACGGGTGTTGTTCTGTGACCGCGTTTATTAGGGTTAACGTTGAGCCGCCAACTTAATTTATCGATCTTAGTCTCGATGAACACCATAACCATAACGAGCTCGCGACACGTGCGACGATCGCTCTCCCAACCGATCTCGAGCGGACGATCTATATATACTATGTACCAAAGGCTGTCCGTGCTTCGAATCCAGACTGGTCTGGTCTCGTTATCGTCGACCGTTAATTTCTTCCACGCATTGTCTTCGCGAGGAGAAAGGAAATCTCTTCCCAGCCCGAACTTTTATCTACGACTGTCGGTCTTTCACTCGTCGGGGATAAAAGTCGCGCACAAACGGGTACTCCTTCGTTTTATCCATTTCTGTCCGAATAATAGTCGCGTTCTTTACGAAGAAATCAGACCGACCACTTTGTCCAGACTCGAACGGATAGCTCTGAAATTTACCCGTCACGTCAATTAATAGCAAATGGAGTGGAACCGCTCGTGGATTTTACATCCACTACACTACCGCAACTTGTTTCTAGGAAGCGGAAACGTTCTCGTTACATCGACCGTTTGTCTTTAAAAGCAGCTTTTGATTCTTATCGTTTGTGAACGGCAGCTCTCTAATTGGATCATGGTAATAGCAGTGATATTCTTGCGCGATACAAACGCCCTGGATACCAATCTTTTCGACATTTATATTCCGGCATCGCCAATTCGCAACGATCAAATAATCAAAGGACGGAGAACAGCTGTGAGAACGATGAAAATTTCAAACGAAATCCCGCGCGTCTCGAAATTCCATTTATCTGCCGCGATCGAGCGCGATTTCTCTTTTACCTTTCTACCGGCCTAACTTCACGCGGACAATCACCGCCTCTTTCTCCTCTAATTATTTCAAAAACTAACGGACAGATCTGTCGTGATCTATAAAGGTAAGTTGCCGCGTCTCTCGTGAATTTTCGGTCGGATCGGTCAAGCTACCGGCTGTTTCATCCGCGCACAAACTGGAGCATGATCGATTCACGAAACTCGCAAGATGATCGTGTTCCTGGCGGTTCGGCTTGTTCAATGGAGTTGGGTCCAATCGGCACGCGACGCACGTATCGCTCGAATATGGCGCGTTACACGCGTAATCCGTTCGTCGTCCAACTTCTAAAGCGTGACTCAAAGCCTGCTTACCGCGTGCGTCAACGTGCCGTCTGCGAAGCGACACGACGAGCAAGAGAAAAAAATGGAGAAAAAAGCGAGAGAACAACGAAAATAAAAAAAGCGAGGAAGATGGAGGGGGACGAGGAAAAAGGCGACTCGAGCACTTGTCAGAGTGCTTACGCTTACACGCGAGCCGCGTATCGAATCCGGGTGAAGGTCTGGCTCTTTTACCAGCGTTGGAAGCGGTCGGGCCAGGTGTAGTCTCGAACGTGGTCGTGAATTTGTGGTCGTCAAAACTATGTCGGTTCGAGAGAACGACGGTTCCGTCGTCGCACGATCGAATCGTTGCGTTGCGTACGATAAAACCTGCACGATGCAAAGATCTTTCGCAACAATTTTCAACGTCTGCCGCTTTCCATTGGGTTAATGGACATTTCGGTGTGTTTCGCGTCTGCTTTTCAATTATCCACGTGCTTGGTAACGCAAAAACGGCACGGCCGCCCGGTTTTTACGTTAATTGGACGCTCGCTCGATACGCTGTTTAACGGCGATCGTACCAATCACTGTGTACCTCGTGTCGATCGTAATTAACGTTTAAATGACGTGGCAGATACTTGGCCGTGCGTCAAGACAACGTTCGACCGATGAAACCTCTCGATAAAACGATTAAGAAGAAAGTTTTCTTGGAAGGAAGGAGAAAAGGGAACGGGGATCGCTGATCGCGTAACGATACGCTTACGTTCGTACCACTCGACCAGATTTTTTATATCGCTATGACCTGCGCTGACCTAGAGAGTAAATACTCGGATGTGCACGGTTCGATTACGTAAAGCTTATAAGCGGTCTCACGGAGCAGATTAACCGGAAAAAGTTAGACGCCATTGACGCGAGTAATTTACGAAGGTCGTAAAGTGTCGAGATGTTACGATCTCCTGCTGTAAACCTGAATCTAGGACATCCTTGGACACAGTGTTCTGCGTAAATCAACTCTTACAGTTTCTCAGGTATTATTACATTCCCTTGTGGTTTGGATCGAGGAGTTTCTAACGTAGTATCGCGTCCTCGACGATACAAACTTCGAGGTTTTTCGGTATATTGCCACATTCTCCAGAGTCCAAGGTCGAGTTTTGAGACTTCGGTAGAAGTCGGAGTTTGGTCCAGTTCTCGGTATCGTAGAAATGGCAATTCGAACGAACGATTTAAGAAACGCGGATAAAGCAAATGCTAGATGTCTTTCTAGTCGCATGCGCGTCGCGTGTCAGCGGGAATCGTCCAAGTTGGGAGTGAGAGTCAAAGTTCAAAGAGAACAGAGTCTGAAAGAAACGTGCCACGTTGAACGAGTCACGAATAAACTATTATTGTAGTATCTCTACTTTATCGTTCGTATAATTCTAATTACTTTATTTTATCTGTACCGCGATATCTTTCCTGCGCTTCCTACGGTATTCTTAAAGTAATATATACCGAGTTTCCTAGCAAGCTAAAAATAAATTTCTTTATAACGCTACACCTTCCAACATCCTGCGTGTGGTGCCAATTGCTCGAGTTTATTTCAACGTAGCGCCGCGTTTCTCCTAAGGCGTAAACCTTCGACTCGATGTTTGGACAAGCTAAAACTAGCCACCCTTGATGTGACGACGCGATCTATCCCCTGCGTCTGCGTTATCATCGAGGAAGACAAAGGTTGGAATAACAGACATACGTACAACTTGAGGTATACTTGGTTACGCAACAATCGACTCTTTCCTTTTTCCTTTTTAATATCCGGCTCCCAGCTCCGTATACGACGATGACTAGCGAGAAGACAACCACGAACGTAAGTAAGTAAGTACCTCTTTGCTCGGGTAGTAGAACGACCGGCAAACGCGTTAAAGGAAATAACAGTACGATCGTCACACGACCAGTCCGAGCGGCTGGCTGACTCACGCCGCAACTTTTTCTCCGTCGTTCACGGCTTCCTCGCGGTGAAATGAAACGTTCCTTTCTCGCCTCGGGAAACGCAACGACCATTCAATTAACGTACATCCAGTAAATCCGAGCGATCTCTAAGGTTTACCTTGGAAATGCTCTTCCATTGGTCGATCCTTGATCGGCATTGTTAGATCGCGATGCTTTATGTTGGATTTTATTTACTTTCGATTTCTATCTTATAGTCTATACGGTAGATTCCATGCACGGTCCTCGTCACCTAAGACGCAGGATACTAAATAAACCAAAGCCAAGGACAACCAAGTACATAATTTGATTCAAATTACGGGGAATCGACTCTATGATGCAAGGATGCCAATCTAGGATTAATCTCGGTTAGACTGGGCTATAGAGCTTCGAGGTTTGCGTGACAGCCTCGATGATGAACCGGTGGAAGAACTTTCCCATGTGTACGAGAGAATCCGGTTCTACTAATTCAATGATTCGATCCCCTGTCAGAAGCCGTTTCTTCGTTAAGTTGTTTCGAACGCGAAGAAATCCCTCGTTCCTCCTCCCTTCGTGTACACGCGTTCATCAATTATCTCCGTCGATCTACGAATTGGAAATTGTTACGTAGGAAGAAGAAACGAGATTGCGACGAGATAAGTCTTAAAAGATTCATCGACCGGAAAAGAAGGAAGACTGGTTTATCTCGTCGTTCAGAGCCGATCGATCGTTATGCAAACAACCTTATTTCCGTTGAGTATGGTGGAACGGTCGGCGGTCGCGGCAGAAGCAACTCGATTATTTCGTAATTCGCTTCCTCGATGGATCGATGGATACTCGGGTCTCTTTTCTTTCGCGAAGAAAATGCGGGGCTGCGATTCGTGTGCAAATTTCACGTACGAAACTGATGTGTCTACCGACGGCGAAGGCGATGCCATCATCCGAACGAAAATACGAGATAATTCAAAGACGGGATCGCCGGATTTCGGTGGCCATCGGAGACGAATGGAAGGTCCAATTTTAATTGGTCGCGTCGGTGCGAGCTTTCACACGATATAACGACTCGAGGAAATTATATTTTCGTGTGTAGAAATACGTAGAACGTATGAAGATAAGAATAGTTTATTGCCGTTACCTCGTGCGATGCAACGTGTAACATTTTGCAAACTTGGAAAGTAAAAACTAACGAGCGTGTTTGTGGTAAACGTATAAAATAGCTTTTCAAGTTAAATTTAGATAACTTCTGAACCTGCCTGTACGTATACGCGAGCCAAATAATTACATCGTGCCGAGTGTATCAAAGACGCGTCGATTTATCAGGAGATACGTGACATTTTTTCGCTACGGGGAGACGATCGGTCTCGTTTTCCGGATGTATAAATCAAGCTTTCTCGCTCGTCTCGTTTAGCCTCGTTTAGCCATGGTGACACCGAGCTGAATCGCCAGATCATGGATACGCTCAAACGGAATGATATGGTCGAATCGCGAGTCAGACCGAACCGTTTATTTATCGAAATATTTATCGATGTATTTATCGAAAAGTCGAGATAAGATAGGCGCTCGGACGTAACTCCTGCCATTAATATAATATAATTGAAATTGCAAACGCACTTGTCCAAAATTCTTTCCACTCTTTTTATCGATCGCGATAAAGTAGATCCAAAAATACGTACGATCGTCAAAAATCCGTGTTTACCACGTTCACACGGCGACAAATTTAAAAATACGCGATGACATCACGCCGACTCGCCGTTCGTATATTTGACGTCACCGTGCTGTCACGTGAGTTAAAAGCAATTCTCACGCGGTTGTATTTTCCGCGAGCGATTTTAACTGTCTATAGGAGTGCTCGATGACGAGCAATTTTCATCTGCCTGGTCTGCTCTGCGTTGTTAGTTAAAACGCGGCGGTGTTCAACAGAATCAAGGAACAATTTCTGACGAAATTATTTGCGGTTTCACAGACGAGGATTCTCTGTTCGATTCCATTTGGCAACAAAGCTGCAATTTCCACATCGATACGATACGATACGATACGATACGATACGATATCGCGAGTCCGCCATGAAACTCATTGTTAGCGAGAAACTTCGATACGAGGCGTGTTCTGTATGGAATAAACAGAGTTTGCTCCGTCGAAACGGCACACCCTCGACGACCACGCGTCACTGGCGCCTTAGATTTACGCTAGCTTTCCATCCACTGCCCGTGTAGGATTAAAAGCTACTCGTCGGAGGAAGTCCGGCACAAGATCGCGCGAATAGCAACCCCGTAGAATCCATTGATTTAACCTTTTAGCACGTGCTAGCTGTTACTCGTTGAATCTTAGCTGGTTTAGAACGATCCTAAAATATTTTTTTACTAACAATCCGTACGTAATTTTTACAGAACTTCTACGAAGGTCTGTTCGATTGTAGCCGTGAAACTATTAGTGGCTGATTACGGTTAGTCACGATGATGGTCGTGAAGAACGAAATGACGGGAAGAACGACGAATACAAACTGTACGGTATCATTGTGATATCGTCGTCGTGAGAATCGTGAAAGGCCTTTGGTCTTTTTTACCATTCGCACCGACTGTTAGTAACGAGGCCGATGCTCTGTCAGATATGCGCAAAAGACACATTTATACTTTGCAGAACTATTTCAAAATGTTAAAATATTAGAACAATTGATTGGAATAATTGGATAGACCAGCTACCGCAAGCTACGCGTACCAGCGCACGAGCAATAAATCCCGTCTACGAGTAATCTCAGACGACCTCGTTCCGATTCCAAGCCAAAGCGGCGATAAGCAACGATAAGATGGAGGAGAAATAGTCGAAAATGACGATCGCTTTGGCAAAAATGGAGCACGTTTATCCATTTCCTCGACCTGTCACTATTCTCGCGTGTGACGTTCTGCAATGGCGAACGCGCGTGCCGTTTGTACGCGCCGTGTAGAAACAATGCTAATAGTTAATCGCGCGCAATCCGGTAAAAGTTCGTAGGAGGAGGCCAGAATTTCTAACGAACGACGATCGAGCGTAACCAGCGTCGACAACGATTCTACGATCTACGACACCTACGGAACACCGCGCTTGGACATTTTCTTCGTTCTTCACCGCCGAGCACTTTCAGACACCTCGTTGAACGTTCTAGCACGATGGGAATTCATTGACGTAAATAATTACGTGTTCGAAACGACGGAACACGGATCTGGAAAAAAGGAAAAGTTACGCAATTGCGGTTCACCCACACACGGGCCGTCCCACGTACACCTCGTCGCGTTAATACGATTCATAAGCTCGTTTAAATGGGATGTCGGGCGAAACCGTGTTTCCAGGTTACCGAAAACTCGATCCTAAATTCCTTGTTTATTAATTCCGCGGGTCAAAGACCTGCTCGTGTGCTATATTTCCGTTACGTTACTCGTTCAACGCGGTACTCGGTTCTCCTTAACGAATCTTGCTTCGTCGAGGTATAAATACACGGACTGGTTTAGAATCTATTTAATCTCATTAAGACGCGCGAGCGCGTTGGTGGTGTTCGTGTACTTGTAAGGGATGCACGACCACATAAAGGCTACAGGAAGGTTCGTATAAATGGCAGCCGATCAATTCTCTTGTATCCATTTTTGTAACAAGGGTTACTTTAAACAAACCACAGGACTTTACCGCCTTTCACCCCTTGATTCATCCCTTAAAGCGGGTCGCGGCAATAACGAAACGAAGTAAGACGAGTGCCCTGGTTGCTCTCTGGTCTCGAGGAAATTAATCGATCCCCTAAGGCCACGGATGTACGCGTCCGGAAGAAAAGGAACTTTGAACTCAGCAGCGTCCGTTCTACGTTCGATTCGTTTCACGATCGTTCGATATCACGCTGCCAATTCACCGTTCCACAATGTTAGATAACGTTACTGTGATCGACGAAACCACTGAAAACCGCGCGGATTTTTTTCCCTTGACGCAGGAGGGAACCGGTTTCGCTCGCACCACGATGTCGCACGATTCAGCTCGTAATGGCAATCCATCATCCAGAGCGTAACCCGTTCCACGCACGTTCCTCTCCGCATCGGTATGTTAATATGATTCATAAGTGGTCTAAATAGGATGTCGTAAAGTGGGGTCAAACGCGACGACCCCCAAGTGGCCGGCTCTTTCTCCTAATGCACTCTGGGTCACACACGAATCGACCAACGATCGAACGTATCTAATGGATATTACGAATTACGATCGATAATTACGCATCGTTTTCGAGTAACAGAAACGAACTTGCAAATTTCCGTCGAATATTACGGGAAGCTAGCAAACGGCGCGAGTTGGACGAACATAGCACACCGTTGTCGTTCGATATCAAAACATCGAAGAGTTATTAGAAAGATTCGACTTACGAATTTCTTGGTCCGTATAACTGTGGTATTTTCCAGCCTACGATTACGTACAGACTAAGATTCCGTCGCGGCGATTCCACCTTATCAAAGGCTTTTAAATGCTCGTTCTACGGTTATCGGTATTTTTGCACGGCCTATCGAACAGTACCAACCATGTGTCACTAAATCGTTCGTTGCGATTCGATAATAGTCGAAAGCGTTATCATGAATATCTAGTTTTGAAATTCCCGACAGATACAAGTAGGAAATTAAACGCGATTTTTGAAAATCGCGCTTCCAAAAAAAAGACAAAGAAACATAGCAGCGGCATACCGATGTCGAAGCACGTTCGCTGTAACCTGAAGTAATTAAAACGACGCATCGCGTAGCGAAACACCGTAATCATTCGTTGCTTATGCAACAGGATGCGATGCATCTTTTGTGTGCAATTAACCGCATCGTGGCTGTGTGTTACAACTATTTAATAATGTATCGAACATGATCGGGCGGTAGCCCACGAGAAACAAATGCACGAAGAATTGAATTACAAAGTGGCCTGTATACAACGGCCACTTAACTTTCATCGAGGCGTTGCCGAGCGATTAGCGAAACGATATCGCGATAATTACTAGCCACGATGCGAAGGAGTCACGTGGTGCAGCTTTCTCGTCTTTCTCTGATTTCCACTAATTTCTAATCAATGAGAAACAATTACGCGCTAGATGATATCGAGTCGTGCTTCGCACGTGGGAAACACCGTGCAACGTGGGAACCTATTTTAGGTTAACATTTTTAACGGGAGAATGTTCGACGTGTCGACGGAAAAATAACGCGAAGAAATATTAAAATTCGTGGGATGAATTTCGAAGGAAGGAAAAAGTCTCGGAACATGGGATTATTTATCTTTGCGCGAGTAGCGAGAAAGTTGTTACTCCTTTCTCGGGGCTTTTCATCGGCGTTCTCTGCTTAAAGATGCATCGATCGTGTCTGAACAGTCACGTTCTTTTTGCTGGTCACGTCACGAACATCGGGGGGAGAAAATCGTGACGAGCCGTTCGAGGAAACGGCGGAAAGAAAGGGACCGTACCGATGAACTTTTCGCGTGTCGGCGAGCAAACTCGAAGGAAAACGCCGATTATACGAGTGGCCATTATCGTTTTCCATTCTTTTTCAAGATCGGCGACCGTTCTACTTGGCTATTCGTCGCCTTATCTAATCGCGCGGTCGCTATCGCGTCTAGTATCCAGTCGTCGCCGATTTCAAATTCGAACATTTTCCATCAAAAACAAAACCTTCTCGGCGTTATCTAAGAGTCGCGAACGATGTCACACGGTGGTCGAGCGTTACGTGCGATTTTGCGAATCGACGTAATTACATCTGCCTGTCGCGATTAATCGATTAACGCGAAATTCAAGGTCCCTTTGCTGAACTCTGGAGTTGGATCGTACGGCAGCAACCGAGTCAACGCTCACGAAAGTTTTCTTGCAAGTATATTATATTTGCTTGTACCAACGTAAACATTTGTGGAATAATATCGGGATAGGGAGTGGGAGTGCGCAACGTTTTCGATCTTTTCAATTTAATCAGAGCGGAAGAACACCGTTGCTCGATACAACCGGAGGATCGCGAAGGCAAAACGGCTTGATTCCAAACACCCGCTGCCAGCGTTTTTTCGTACCGTTAAATATAACTCGGCGTCATTTTCAAGCGTGATTGTCTCGGGTTGTAGTTTTTATTCGATGCGAAAACAACCTCTTACCACTCTTGAGCTGTTTCTGCTTCAGTTGCTGGTCCCTCTTGACCCCGTTACTTTCACTCGCAATAAAATTCTCGCTCGTCTTCGACTTCATTATATCGGCTGGTCGCAATGATCGCGTAATATTCGCGATAATCCCACAAGGCGATCTACACCTTCTCCTCTTCTCGTTTCTCGTCGGGCTGCGATAAGATAATCGATCCGTATCACGAGTGGAAGCAGCGAAGGATCTATCAAACTCCTCGATACGATCACACCGAAGAGAAAAAGGAAATAACGAATACGAGGCGGGACAGAACTTTTCGAACGAAAAATTTACAATTTCGAGACACTCGGCGACGCTTTGAAGGATTGGCACGAACGCGCGTACGACGGGTAGCGATCGCGATCGATGTAGCAGATTTGGAGTCACCGAAGCGTACGAGACCAACAGCACGAGCGCCGATCGCCGACTGACTGACGAAAGCGGCGGCGGCGGTGGCGGCGGCGGCGGCGGCGGAGAGCGATCGAGACCGGAGGCGCTGAGATTCGTGCGTCGAGTTTCGATTGTCAACCGACTGCGGCAAGACTGACGTTTACTTTTCACGGCCGTCCCTCCGCCGTGATTGCACGCGTGCACATCGACGATCTCGGCCCTCGATCCACGCCGAAAATATCTGTGTATCGACTCGTCGATCTCACCGATTAATTCGCGCGTCCAACCGTAAATGGAAGTCTTTGCTCGCAGACCGACGAAACCCGGCGACTGTTATGTAATTCGGCGTTGTTTCCATATTTTTTGTCCTCGTCGCCCGTCGACGCGTTTCTAACAAAATGATTTAAAAGCAATGATCTCTTTTAACGGAGGATCTCCTTTAATGCCTCTGTTCGTATTGCCTTAAATTTTAAACATCTACGTATACATATCTTCGTAGATGCTACGAGGTAACTTTCGATATCGGATAGCGGCGGAAGTACGAAATGTAAAATCATCCGCGAGCTGCAAAGCGCAGATTATTTGCAAAGGAAGGCTTATTAATGGAACGCGAGCTGTTTCCAGTCAGCGTGCAGGTATATTTAATCGGGCGATACCTCTCGGGTTATTTCAAAACCGGAGTATCTCGCATCGCGCGTCTCTATTTCATTTTTTCCTTAAAATAACTCGCCATAACTCCTTGTACGGCTGGGCAATTATCGAGTTTAAGGGGTAGACAAGGATAACGGGTACGATTACGACGACACTGTGATCAAATGGTTAAAAAGAGCGTGGCAATCCTAATCGCCTTTTCGACTGCCGAAGAAGCAACGAGTCTAACACGATGTCTACACGCGAGGGTCGTCAAGGTACGCGGCGTATCACGGAACGTAATCAAGCTTGGAAAAGAAATCCTACGTGCTAGCATAGCAGCGGAATAATAACCAGTGTCGCGCCCTCTTGAAATAATTAACGGTAGGACTGGAAAATATGATAATCTTACTTTGCAGTTCTCATTCACGTTTCTCGGTACTATTTGCAGCATCGAGTCACGTATGGTAACGACGGAACTATAGAGGCGGCGCGGAGAGCGATGTCATTAGGTCGAGGACCAACGAACGAACACACGAGAGAGCTCGCATAAATTTCTATTTACCCTCCTTTACCGAGAAACAAGCAGAAACTTGTACGTGCAATTTCAACCATCAGCAATCAGCTGCCATACACGACAAATATTCATTGTCGGACGATAAAGTTGTCGATTCTCGATAATTCGTTAAGAGCAACGAAATTGCACGATAATTCGGTCGCTTTGATAGGCGCAATTTTCAACCTTTCGGTCGATCGATCTTCATTTTGGAGAAGAAACGCGATCAAGGATGAAAACGAGATCCGAATAGTTGGCCATAGCTGGCGTACGATACGACCGTGTTTTATCTCGAAATCAATTACGCGACCGTGTTATTACATTACCAGATGTATATGCAACAAGAGGGAATTCTATACCGACCAGGGCTTATCTGCTTTCAGATAGTACTGGTATGCGTTACAGGCACGTATACGCGTTATTAATAAATACCTTGCGATCAAATATAAAATTTACGCAACGGCAATTGAAAACACAGGATTTAGATGTACAATATAGCTGTTAAATGTCTTTTACGATTTTTGCGTTCTGTATTCGAACGATTAAAATTAACGGATTAGTCATAAAAGAAAAGGTTCGGTACTTTGAGGATAAAGTACGTTTCGCTTGTAAACTGAAACAGCTTGCGATGCTTGATTATAGTCATCGAGCACCTGTGTACGTTCCCGCACGCGCCACGTGTGTACACTGTACATTCATTTATAGAGCGATACATAAATACAGGGTGTCTCGATGCAACGAGACCGTTCGACCGTTTCACGGGGAAACGCGACGGCGAAGAAGCGATGGTCGACGCCACGATTCGGTCGACCTCCTATTTCGGTTAGAATAATAGAGGTGGTTGGACCGATGATAACACTTAGTTAACAGATTAAAATATACAGTTTATTTGAGCAACCTTGTAGATGTAAGTAGTTACGCGTTGTGCGTGTAGATGTATTCTCAGCGAAGTGTAAGTAACAAGTTAAGATGATGACTGATCAATGAACGGAAAACCAATGGAGATAGTGACTGGTCGAAGGATGAAAATCCAATGAAGTTCGGTGACGATACTGTCGCGGAGGAAAACTATCGAAGGGTGTCGGTTACCTCAAAAACCTGCTTCTCCCATTTTCTACTTGATTGAACAATAACCCTAAGAAACGTCTCGACTCGAAGATGTTTTATAGCATTTAAGGGCATTGATAGTAAAGCAAACGTGCTTAATTTTGTGACAGTTCCTTGGGACTATTGCGAACTAATTGCGTAACAAGGACCATTATGAAAGGTGGGAAGAGATTACCTGTCTATATTCATGAATATATTCGCGAATTTCAAACTACTTAGAAAATTAGAAAATTCTCTCCATCGCCTTTTGAATCGTCTATGAATCTGTGATATATGTATATAACTATAATGTAAAGATAAATCTAAGGAATTTTTCGCGAGGAGAGAAACGATTTGAATGTGCAACAATTCGGCTAATAGAGTAAAAAGAGAGAGAGAGAGAGAGAGAGAACGAAGCGCATGGATGAAAGACGAGCGGGGCGTGATCGATCAGGGCGCGGATCAGGAATGCGTGACGGCTGGTATCGTGCAACGAATCGAAGAAACGCGAAACGAGAGAGAAAAATAAGACGGCAGAGCGTGATGCGCGTCGAGTGTCGATACCTGCGTGACCGAGTCGCGTAGCGGCTTTTTAAACCTCCTTTCTTACCTGGTGTCCACTCGTTATCGAAAGGCCGCGCTTCCGACGACCGGTCCCCGTCCGTCCTTACTCCGCCATCATTTTTTCCATTCGTAACTCTGATCGTCGTTCGATACGTTATCGCGCGTGCACTTGTCTTGGCGAAAAAGCGAGACGTCGGAAATCTCTACTCAATAACGTCTCCGTTATCTCATCGACTTTATAATGCTTTCAACAGGCTCAACAACGCGTGAGAAGATCGTATAGAGGAGCGTACGTACGTACATAGAAAACGTCGATCCTTTTAAGAAGACTTAAGTCCTTCGTGCGTTACCGTTTTGTCACGCTCAACTTGTTTCCACGATAAGACAATTAAGTAGCAAGTCAGAGACTCGCGTGACTTTATTTCTTTCTGCGTTTCGCGAATTTGATACGCGTTAACCCTCCGCAAACCGAGCAGCATTCGCATCTCGTCTTAACTGGTTCGTATCTGGTTCGTACGCGATAAACTATTTTTCTCGATTTGTTCGCAATTTGCGTGTCATTCTCGTAATTTTGTGATCGACCGGTCGATCAAGCTGTAGCTTAAAAATAGGTTTCCATCGGAATACACGTATCTCGAGTTTATATATTTTGATTGGCATCTTTAATCGATCGATGCAACGAGAGTAGAGAATCGAGCTTCGGAGGACAACTTTCGTTTGTTCTCGCTTCGACGTATACGCTCCTGCTTTCTCCTGCTTTTTCAACGGTTGTTTCCAGCAAGCCTCGGCCGTGTGCCCTGACATTTAACATCGATTTTACTCGTGTCGGAGATTCTAGTAGCTTGCAACGGTTATTAGCGACTTCTCGATAAAGAGGAGATATATACTCTAGGAATTTAGCGCGAAATTTTAACACAACATCTAGAGATGCTTGTAGAAAAAGAGGACGTATCTTTTTCCTACCATTCGGCACGGCCAACGAGCAGAATCGCAGACGAACGTGACGAATTAATATTCAGACGTAACCATATCTGCTTATGGGATAATAAACAATATTTCGTCGCAATCCACCGCTTGTGTAATCAAGGAGTTACGTTACATCCACTCCGGTGACTTCCTCGAAGGACCTCCGCCTACCAGTAACCTTTCCAGAATACGACTAGAGATAGGTAGAATATCGATTCCCAGATATTAGAGAAAAAGGACCGAGCGTTCGGGTGGATGCCCTTTATCCGAGTTAAATGAAATCCTTTTGAATCCCCGACTTTCCGTTAGAAGCTGAGAACAAAGCCTGACGAAATACTACATTTCCTAAAACGTTACTTTCCTTTTATTCGCAATTCCTAAACTATCTACGGGATTTATAGGAATCGCTAAAATTGGGTCACCCTGTATAAATTAGATTCCCTCGAACGCAGCCGACACGTAACTCGCGTAACCGCAGCGGCAAAGATCTGTCTCTTTCTTCGGATAGAAACATTGTTGCAGCCATACTTGCTCTATTTTCGAATCAGGTTTCTCGACAAGAACGTAATCTCGGTATAAAAACGGCTTTATTCCGTAGTTTCGATCAACTTGCTCGCGTTTAACCACTTCCTCGTCCATTATTTACCGTTTATTACGGCCCCGCGATAAGATTCCAAGAGTTGCACGACTCCACGTGGCACGGTTCTGACGCATTCAGATTTTCAATCGTCGTTCGTGCAAGATCCACGGTACGCACAGCGTGTACTGTTCGCGTTAAAAAGGGCGCACGACCACGCCAATTTCGATGCGTTTCACTCGACGGGATTGTCCCTTCCGGTTACTGGCGCAGCGTGATTCGGGCACGAGGGGGCGGGTATCGATCTGCAGCGGTTGCAGTTTCACTGAAAGCCGGCAACGGAGTTAACGACATTCTCCACGGATAGGACCCTTGTACCAAATGTATGTCAATATACAAGGGACGCGAAAGAAAAGAAAAATCAATACTACTCGTCGATCGGCGTATTGTTTAAAACTTGGTTGGAATAGGCGCGAAAAGGGGGAGGGGGGGGGGGAGTGGTGGTTGGGCGAGATGAAACGTAGGTCGATTTCTGCGGAAAGGGCCGACTAATACAGGATGATCGACCTGAGTCGTTCCATACGAAGATCGATCTGAACGTGAATTAATTATTAATTAACTAATTATACGCTATGTTGTCGACGGTGTGCTATACGCGATAACGATAGCTATGTAACGACGTCGAAACATGCCAAGTATGCGACGAAATTTAAGCACGTTAATGGCGAGTGTAATTTCCTGCGGCACAGATAATATGGCGATTATACTCGAGGGAAGTCAATATTTAAAGGCAATGGACGCGCACGACGCCACGCTACATATTACTTTAGAAAAAGCGGGACGATTCATTAAACGCGCCGCTATATTTGCCTCGTATGCACAGGATTGATATTCAATTCGATGTTTAACGAACGATAAGCCTCCCTCGTTGACCCGTTTACGTAGTAGATGATGGAATAAATTGAAATCAGTGTATTTATTAAATATATCGAGAAAGTGAAACTGAATAGAGTAGCATGGAAATAAAATGAAAGAGGAGAAAAAATAATGGGCAGTAGCGTAGCCTTTGTCGCAGAATGCAGTACTGTAGCTCGTGAAATTCGCGTTGCAGTACGTCGCTACTCCTCTCGACGTTGCATAGGCATTGAAGCGCACACACGGCACATCGTGCGAGCTACGGTTGCGTGGGTAGAACGCATAATTGCGTGAGCAAATTTACGAGCGTGGCGTCCTCAGATTCCGTCCTGCAATTGCTGCTACACGCACACGGACTACGGACAGAATTCGACTCGAGTCCATATTTTATGCTTCAGACGATCAACGAAAAGAACGCTTTTATGTCGTTTGAAAAGAAACGATCTCGACTTGCCTAATATATATATATATATATATATATATATATATATATATGCTAGGTTCACGAGAATAGCTTGCAGAGTTGAAAAGTCTTATGCGAATCAACGACGCTGTAGATTGTTTCCTTGAAATAATTCCAGGTATTTTGCGAGAAACTCTCGTGTATATTGGACGTTGAAGAGACCGGGAATTGCAGAAATTAACATTTGTATTCTAAACGCGCGGGATTACGCAACAGTTATGGCACGTTGAAAAGGCTGAATGGCACGCGATGCGTTACTTTGTTTTTCTGCCTCTGTTAAATCAATGAAGCTCGTGGAAAAAAGTGTGACTAGGAGAAAAGAAAAGTGGGCTTTCCCGTGAAAATCGTTGTAAAGGTGGCAACCCTAAATGAAGATCGGATACGAGCCAGCACCACTCGAGAATGCGGGTCACTCTCAAATAGCGGGAAAACAAAATGAACAGAAGAAACAGTCGGTGGAGGTACAAACGTCGGAGGGGGGGCTCACCCTAGGAAACGTCAAACCGATGGATCCACCTATTTATAGCCCCCCGAGTGAGTTTAGAGATACGATCCTTTCAGAAAACATTCGACGTCTTCATCACGAGGAAAAGACCGTGAAAATCAGAAAGAAACCGCACGATGCAGGGGCGTACCCCGCACACACACGGTTTCCAACTCTTTGGCAACGGGAAGCACACGAGCCACGCACACACGTTCGCCGAGAATAGCGAAGCCGCGGAGAGAGAGAAAAGCTAGCCGGCATTCGCCACTTGGTTTCCGCCTTTTACTCACCCATCTTTCCGACTGGCACAAGCTACGATGCTTCTAACGGCGGTTCGTCGCAGATGATCGGTTACACGATCATATTATAATATCGGTTACGAATAGAAACGACACGGCCGCGAAATTTCACTTAGGAAATCGCGAAAAACGCAAGAGACCGTCTTACTACCGAACGCTCGACGTCCGACATTGTAGTGGCGAGCGAGCGCGACAATGCGCAGGCGCATCCATCGTCTTCACTACCGTATCTACGATTTCAATCGCCTAACCATACGTGTCGGACAAATTTTGGGAAAATTTTTTTAACGTTTCGTCTACTGGGAAATTCAGCGCTTTGTTCGTAGTTATCCTAATGTAATTATTCGATGTATTTCTAAGAAAGTCGTTAATAAATTGAGGTGGAACAACAAGATAAAGCAAAATAAATGCTATTGTAAATTGAAATTTTATTCGTATGTTTTCGCAAAATGGCGCCAAACAGGAGCAACGTTTCTGTTTATTTCGTGCTTTCTGTATTTGTGAAATTATGAATTAGCAGCTTATTGGATCGTATTTCATCGCCAGTAAGTGGTCAAGTTGAACGATTTCCTGCATAATCTCGATCTATTTCGCTACAGTTCAAAATTTCGATGTGGTAAGTACATACATTTAATGTGTTCTTAATTGACATCATAATGTTCGAACGCCGATATAAATTTATTGTTACGTATTACGCGGGATAAATAATTCATTAATACAACGAATATCATTTGCATTTTTGCAAATATAATGGCATAATGTCGGTGATTGAATTTCAAATGAATTTGAATAGGAAATACGGTTAAACTATGATTGTGTAATATGCTATAGGATACAATTATTTATTTAAATATAGATTGATATTATTCGACTGTGGTCCATATCTTTATTTGAAAATATAGCTTAATATTTTGTAACTCTCGTGGAATATTCGATATCAGTATGTAATAACGTAAGCTTCAAAAACCGTAGGGATTTATATAGATATCGAACATTACCGTTGCCGATAATGACGATATCGTCAACAATAAAAAATTATTGATTTTCGATTTTCCTCTTTTTAATGCTTCCATCAGAAAGGAAACGAGAATGCTCACGCCCGTAGATCTAGATTGTTTCACGGTACAGGTGCTGCACCATGCGGCCGAGTACTGAGTTCAATTGACATTAGCATGTACAAGAACCTATAAAATTAGACATCTGCCCTGTTTGATTACACATTGATGTAGACAAGAACGTGTCGAGTTCCACGCTACTAGAACATATTTAATTGTACAATTCTATGGAAAAGTTCAGATCTACTATTCTATCCGAGATAGACAAGCATAAGAATGACGAAATCATGCAATAATGAAGCTAGTTGTAAGTTGCCTAAGAAAGAGAAATTAATTGTTTACTATATTTTTAAACGATGACGCGTATAAGGCAATAATAGAAATTCCTCTCTGGTATTATGAAATAAAAATTTTACAACCTAAACATCAATTAATAGCAAAGTAAACAATGATAAATAATTTTCAATTAAAGAAATTTCTCTTTTTATGACAGTTTCGCTATCGATTCTCCAGGCCTATTCTAAACTACTAATTATTAACAATTTTTAAGGATTACATTTGTCTTTAATAAAGACACTTATAAAGCAGGATAGAACAATTTTCCCGATTTTCATGTAATAATAAGTAGTGACATAACATATTTTATGTAATAATAACAAGTTTACTCGTGTAACACATAAAAGCATTGTCTTAAATATGTTTCCTATTCCAAAATTTCATTAATTTCACTGTTTGAATACACTAAGTTTGCGCGCGCTTGTATATACGAAAATTGTGCGCTCCTATTTGCGCAATCTATCGCGAGGTCAAATCGCGCGCGCCTATTGGTTGCAGAATATTGTCAAATGAAATTGTGCGTTCCTATTGGCGCGATATATTGTCACGTCGAATCGAGCGTTCCTATTGGTGCGAAATATTGGAAAGTCGTAGTTTCGAGGAGAAACATGCCGCGGGGTGACGCTCTCTTGAAAGTCGTGGAGCGAAAATTCGTCTCGTCGAGCGTTACCCTGTCCTTATCAGTACCTTCGTTTCGACTTTATCAACATTTCTACACTTCTATCTGCTTCATACAAATAGTACGTTCGTATTTAACCGCTTATTGATTATAATTTTAGTAAAATTGAGTAGTATCCGAAATCTTCTTTTACTTTCATCGTTGATTGCGTATTTGACAGGTTACGGTCAACGATAACTTATATTACCGGTCTTGGAGCCAGAATTTGGGTCTTATTACTTTATTTCGTTATAACTGGCTTCAATATTGTAAATTATTGGTTTGTTATACATTTATTCTTGACTGTATTTCTGATAGTTAAAATTATCCATAATTCACATTACCGTCCTTTGAGGCAGACTGGATTTTATTATTGCTTTATCTTACTGTAATTTGTTTTGTTATTGTAAACTATTGGTTTTGTTATACATTTATTTGAGATTGTTTTGGTTTTCTTTTGTACAGATTATTGGCCGGTCACGGGACTAAAAGAATAGGGGTTCACATCACAGACGCCATGGGCGATTAATAATCGATAATTCGAACTGATACGAAATGGACGCCGCATTTACCATGCTTCGAAAACGATTAGATTATCAACATTCCAACAGGTTAAAAATTGTTACTTTAACGTTCCTATTTTTATGGTAATTGGATTTTAACAGGATTTCAATTTTTACTATTATTAAAATTTCGAACAGATATTAGAGTTTAGAAGTTTTGAATAGAGTTTTATTTTTCATTAGCTTAGGCTCCTTAAACAATGGAGGATATATTTTTAAGAACAAATTGTAATATTTCACATGTTTTGTTTCAGCTTCTCATAACTTTTGCTTTTTCTTGTGCTTCGGAAAGGACGCAGCGATGCCTCAGAAATAAGCATGTAAGAATCTTTGCATGTCGTATTCCAATTAATTTTATACCTTTGATTATTCTACTTTAGTTATTTATTATTATTATTATTATTATGAAAAAACAAGTTTGATTTTAAAATTTAATATCAGAGTTTCAATTGTTGGAATTGTTTACTAGCAAATGTTGTTTACTAGCAATTTAATCTTCCTATTATTATTAAAGTTCAAAGTTTTCATAGAGTTCCATATTACATTATCTCAAATGTTTTGGTGAATCGTCACTAAGTTTTCAAAATATATTATTCACGGATATATTATTCATATATGTATAATAAGTCATATTTTGTTAAAGGTTTATCGCTCCTTTCTCTCTCTCCTGTTTCCTAAAAGGGACCTAGTGGGGCTTCGAATGCCAAGAATGTAAGTAATTTTGTAATCCGTACTTTATTTAATTCTAGTCCTTGTATTTCAATTTGCTATTCCTGATTTAAATATTGTCATTGAAATTTTAACAGAGATTAATCTTCCGCTACTTCAAATTTTCCAATTAATTAACGTCTTATTTAAGAGTAAATTATGATATTCCACGCATTGTTACAGTTTTTTCCATGATGGAATTGCATGGCTCCTCCTTGATGGTGGTCTTCACGACGATTTCTCCTGGGCTACTACAGCATCGATGACTACGTTCCTGGCATCTTATCGTGAGTCGCATGCATTTTTGTTCCTCCGGTCACTCAATGACGTCGTAGGACGAAAGGTCCGAATCGACACGGGTGACTGGTTGTATTACGTAGAATTTTTTGCGAGCACAGTAACCGCGGGTATTTATTATACCCGTGAGTAGTAACATTTTCTTTTTCTATGTATTATTTATTAGTTCAGGATAGGTCTTCTTGCACATCGCGTTTTTTTCCTTTTATATTAATTACATGATACTGATAAATTTTGTATTAACAATATTGGTAATGATATCAACTGGTACAAACGATATTGTATTAACAATTAATTTGAATATTTGTGACTGAAGGTGTGTTCGCTATAATTACTTTTAATTGCGTATCTATTGATAACGATAATAAGTCATCTTTTACTTTCACCTTCTGTTCCCCGATGGCATTGTTTCAGTGGACTTAATCGTTTGCCATTCATTTTTGAATTTGAGTATTAGTTTAAAATATACATATAGAGATATTAAAGTTCAATTCTGTCGTACAAAAATGTATGAAATTTTATGTGCAAGAAGAAATTTCGCGGCAGGCAGATTTTGGAATCATAGCAACAAGTTTTGAACGTTGCTTTCGCATTTTCGATAATGCGTTTCGACGAAGGGATTGCCTGAGGTAGTTTGCATTAATATTTAACTCTGAGTCAATTATCAAATAAATTTCTTATTTGCCGTCAATTTGTCTCCCTTGCAATAGAATTTCAATAATTCATAGAGTCTAAATAAAGAGTATAAATAAATTCAGTAGTATTATTAGTATTGTGGTAATTTATTAAATTAACGAAGTAAAGTATACTAATTGAGATAAAATTCGAAGATGCAAAATGAAGAAAGATTAGCCCGTTAAAGACAAAATAGATGCGCTAGTACGTTTTATTAGTTAGGGTTTTCAGGTTTAACCCTTTCCGTGTCCATTGCCAGGATCTCGTTCAGGTGCCCAGGTGCTACTTGGGTGAGAGAAAGGCAATGGGTACGATGATCATTGATTTTATAAGAATTTCTAAGCGACTAACGATGCGTTAGCGTATCGCGCACGATGTACATAGTCTTCGCTATGTACTTGCGATTTCTCGTTCATACAGTGATATTTCACGTTCGAATAAATGAATTCGACGAAGTTTATTTAATGGAGTGCTAGCTCAAGTTTCGTTCGAATAAGCGGAGAACGGGTTGTGTCTCTGTTCTTTGATATACGTAATTACAATGGTCGCGTCGCAACGTTATAGATCGTAGAGGGCGTGTGAAACACTGTGATTTTTTTCAAGGTCGGTATTTCAGAACCAACGAGACACGGAGTGCCGTTTAATGTCAGGTCTGTCCTGCGTTTAGTAATAAAATCGTGATAAAGTCACCGGCGAGATATTTAGTCGATGGTAAAATATAAGCGATAAAAGTTATCGGCTTTTTGCTTAAGAAAAAATACATTCAACCGCGTCGATTATCAATGGAGATTCATTTGGAAGCTCAAACGGTATATGCTTGCTCAGACAGTATACTCTCCATGGACGGCAGATGGCCGCACCATCGCATTTAGGAGCGCGCATAAGAAAACCCATAAAATTCGCGCGTATGAATATTAATTTTGTAATTTAAATAACCCCTGGATGTGTTGTTTTTTTTTATGATTGGCGATCAATGGCTTGACCGCGTATAACGATAACAATGTATCTAATTAGCAACATGATATATTAGATACGCGCAGCTTCGTTCGCGCCGACTACCTATCACGTCGGAAGCCATCCTATTATCCTAACTGTAATTTCCTCTGAAACATTAATCACGGAAGTTTTTACAGTGAATACGTAAATAGAATGTACATCGTACACGGACAGACTCGCAACAGCATTATTTCTCGCTTCATTACTCGCTAATTTGTAATTTCTAATGATTGCGTGTCCTCGAGCATACGGCGTATCAAGTAGGAAGAGGTTGAACGCCATTGTGGAACATAATTTAGCACGGACCCAATGAGAGTGTATTCTTGCTTGGGTTCAGTTTCATCGTGCTTAAATTGCCGGCTTAACAGGCAATTCGAATATTTCGTTTTTCGATCTCTGGCGCAACTTTATTAATTTTTTCCTACGCGTCGTTTCCTCTTTCGACGCGTTTAGAGCGGCGAGCGAAGGGCAACGTGGACAATGTGAGTGCATGGAACAAAGTCGGTTTTTAAACGAACCGTAAAATTAGGGTAGCCATATCGTCGAAATACCCAGGCGAAGTAACGAAAACTCGGAACGGATTACGCCAAGATGCGATGTACGCCAGTGTCTTTAGTCAGTCGTACTTTTCGTTAGAATCTCTCATTTAGTGGAACGCGTATCGTAAAACACTGCTTGCTCCTTCGTTTCGCTGTTGCGTTTATCTCGTCTACTTGGATCGATGGATCGACGAGATAAGAGATCGATTTGATCGCGAGTTTAACGCGTACCACGCGCAAGATTCTAGATTTGAAGCGATCAAAGTGGTAGACAGGTTGTTAAGCAGCCATCGATGTGCGATCGCACGCGAAACTAGTTGCTTTTTAGCGAGGCATTATCGTGCGCGGATAGATGGAAGCTAGTAACCAGAGACACGAAATTCAGACACGCGAATGCGATCGGTCGCGAGATGCACGTTGAAAATTAACCGCGCGTCGTAGCTTTGCCCGATAGTCTATCTTTATCCTCTTTGCATCGAAACGGTAACGTTTAATCACCGTGCGGTTTAAACGGAATGGAATTACCGGTAGCATGCACACGCGGTTCGTTATTTCATGGTCCCGTGAGATCGTTACCACGCATCCGATGTGTTCGCTGCAATCTTTGCGAATGCTGAGTGGAATCGCGACTTTCTCGACGACGCGACGGTACGACGATGCGACGGTGCGACGGTGCGCAGGCCACAAAGGGGTCGGACGGGCGGGAGAGGGCGAGGGAGGGAGTACGGTTAAAAAGACGGCGATTAGTCAAGCGAAATCGTCCATCACGTCTGAACATACGAGGAACACATGCGGGGACTAGCTTCTGCCGCACCTCTCGAAATAGAGAAAGAAAGACGGAGAGACGGAGAGACGGCGAGACTGCGAAGGAGAGATACGCGTACGTGCGAGGGAAAGAGCCGAAAGATCAGAAGAGGGAGCCTGAAAGTACAGAGTTCTTTTCGGCTAACCGCCTACTTAATTAAAACAACATTAAGCCGACCGGCTTACGCCGTGAAACGTCGCCCTCGATGGACCGTGCAGCGGACGGACGAACCGCGTAACACCAGAAAGAAGGAGGTAGAAGGGGGAAACGCGCACGAGGAGACGAGCCGCGTCTTCGTCGTAGCTGTTAAATCTCGGTTGTAACAGCTTGCCGCGTGGCTCCCGCGCCGCCTCATAAACTACGTTCCTTATTAAATTACGTACATTTCGACGTAGTGCCTTTTCGCATCGCGCACCCACCATCTTGGATCTGGCCGTCGCGGCGGATCTTCTCGACCGCGGCCGCCCGATGGTACATGCTCGCTCTGGGAATAGTCGAGATTATTACTTGGAAGCGGTCCTCCTCTTGCTGCCAATGGACACCACGAGCCTCGACGACCGAAAGCTCTCTCGAACGTGTGTCCGTCTCTCGGCAATGCTCGGTAGAGCTCGGCATTATTACCTCTAACTAGTCTCCGCTTTAAGCTCAACGGGTATCAAGGGGAATCCTTGCGAACCGATCTGCGCGCCAAGGATGACAGGAACGATTACTCGATTACGATACAGAAGATGATGATGCTGTTCGACGAAGACGATAATAAAGGGTCGTCACCGATTCCTTTCCTGAGCGATTCTGTTTCGTCGTCGTCGTCACGGTTGACGACATGGTCGAGATTCGTCCGGTCTCTAAACGTTTGGCAGCGGTTCGTCGTGGTGCAACGAGTGGGAGGTTAGGAACGATGGCGAACGCTCGACGATGACTTATGTTTCCACTGCATGGTAACGATGTCGTAAAATACGTTTATTGAAACGGATCTATCCGGTCGACTTAATGAAGCTGTGAGCCATTTGTTATCGCTTATTTGGCAGCAGGATGACGCGGACGATCCTTTGCTTTCTCGAGTAATTGCTCGAACATCGGAACGGGCCAATGCTTCCATCGTTGGCTTCGAAATCGAACGAGGTTCGTTTAACGAGCGCGAGAGTCTCTCCTCGATAAGAACTGCGAACACGGACGCAAGTTGCCCACCGCGAGAATAAAACGACTAGTAATAAACTAACGAGTACGATGGTTGGAAATAGCGAGTTGGCCAGTACACGCAAACCAATTACGTGCGAAAACACGAAGCGCAATGCCAAAGCCGAGACACATTAAACGCGTGTTAGATTCGAAGATTGGCGGATGCTGTTCCACCGCGTCCAGTCTTTTTATTCGATCGACAACGAATATTATTAGGATGGTTTCTAAAACGCGTTGTTACGCTCGCGTCGATCGTTGTTAAACGCTTATTAAGTTTAATTTCTAAACAACATTTTCTCGGCTATGATTAAAATCGAAGACGAACTTTGTCGTCTTAGCGAAAGCAAGCATCCCGAACGAACGACGAGTGGCTTAAAGCCGCGTTTAATTTAATCTCGTATCGAGTATCATGAAAATGCTAGGCTCCGAGCTGAGACTAATTCGGAGTAGACACGCGCACGCATGCCGCATCGGACGTGAAAACACGCAAGCACGCGCTAGCCAATTAAGTGCAATGCCGAAGACGAAAGGGTGAGAAATGACCGTGACACTTGGCAGTCTTAAGCAGCAAGATTTAGGAGCGACAGGTGCACCGATAGCATCCTTGCCTCGCCTTTTTCCACCGCGATGCAGGTCGGGCCTCTCGTGGTTGGTTTTCCTTGGAGAATACACCGTCCCGAGGGGAAAAAAAAATAGGAGAACGACTCGGCTTTTGGCGAGCGACGACTCGCGTATTAATAACAAGCGCTTGACGCCGCGCCAACCGTGCCGCGTTCTGCTCATTTTGCCGAAACGTTGCTAAATCGCAAAGCGAAATTTGCGCCAAGATACGCGCGCCATGCGAACATTTAGCCAAATGTAAACTAGCCTCGTTAAACATCGGTTCGCTTCTCCTGTCTTCTTAAACGAAACTGTACGTAGCGTGGGAAGATTCGTTTAATCTGCCCTGAAATAATTAAACTACGTTTGATAGGTGTGGAGATTTGTTTACGATGAATTGTATCACGAAGAAGCGCGATGATATAAATGGCGAGGAAGAGATAGCAAAGTTTTCTAATGTAACTACGAACGTTTACGATTCGATTACGATTCGGTTACGATTCGATTACGTGGGTCTTAAATTATCTGGAGAAATAGGAAAGCAACGTTCTGTCGAGTTTCATGAATAAAAGAAAATAATGTCCAGGTTTGCACCATTCTCTCGCCACGCAAGTTACAATAGGAGGACGTTCTGCGAGGGTAATTGAAACGGATCGATTCACCCGAACCGAGAAAGAGAGAGACCCTCGCAGTATCGTACAGTTCACGGTGTATATACAATGAAGTAGACCGGCATGTTCCGCGAAATGTAACTACCGTGGCGGTAATAAAAATGGCGAGGAAGAAAGAGGCGGTCTGATATGGAAAAAATGACCGCCTACGAGTACGTCTTTAGCGTATTGTTAAGGAACGCACCGAAGCGTAGCTCCTTGAGGACTTGGCCACGTTCGTTCTTGCCGAACAGAGGACATTGTGACCAGTAGCGTTATTTCGTAGCCAATGAGTTCGTCAAGGGGCGAATAATATCGTCGTTCTTGACCTGTAAACGCACGAACGTTGCGAGAACCCCTTCGGATCAAACGAACCCTGTTCCTTTATGTCGCGCCAAAGGGTCGTGCGCGTGGAAAATACGACAGTTCTCGCAGAGGACTTAAGATATAGTATTTAAGTGCAATTTCCGCTTCTAAATGGTCGAGTAATTCTACAAGATGGAGCCACAACGTGACTTCTACACGATACAAGTGCGAATAAACGTTTGTTGATTGTCTTTTGGCTTTTGTCCGTGCTTTTCTTTTTCATGAATTTGTACCACGTTACGCGCGAGGCTTCTTTTCCCCCCTGAAAAGAGGCGTTTTCTACAAGCACTCTGTAATTATCGACGAAATATATTTATATTTATATTTCGTAATTTAATTCGTAATGCAACGTGTTTCGAAAACGATCGTACCCAAGCTCGAAAGCGTGGACGAATCGAAATTTTAGGCCACACACGAGAGTTTGTCGGCTGTTGGTTAGTTTATGCGAAACGTTTAATTGGTGGCATGCGCGCACGAGAAAAGTGTCTCGGAGATATTATCTACCCCAGACATCGGGCCACGAGTTTTGGTAACGAGGCCCGAATCGCGAGGAACGAATTTAATTGGCCGCTGCACGTTCACCGCTTCGGGTTAAGTTCTTGTAGCGTGAAACGTTGATGAACGAAGCTTTCCATCGAGGATAGTAAAAATAGGCAGGCAGGCTCGAACCGAATGTAGCGGACATTGTTTTCTTTCAAATTTGAAATTTAAAAGATTTCACTTCAAAATGAATGGCGATTTTAAAGATAATGGTATTTCGTCAAACGTTGAAACCCATTCCAACGCCACCGCTCCGTAGTCGTAGCATCTTCGTGTAAAGTGTAGTGGCATTGTCTCAGGGGGAACATCCAGCTCTTTGCGGTTAAGCGTCTCTTTCCTTTTTTCGGGCTTTTTATCAAAGAGTGATCAGCTGCGTCTGTCAGGTGTTTTAGCAAAGAAGCGGATACAAACTCTTCCCTCTTATTTTCTTCGACGAATCCATACTACCACCACCACCGCTCCTTCGAACCCTTATAATTTCTAACCGTTTTCCATTTGCCTTTCTAACACTGCTGACGGATAATCGATGCAGGCTGATCTGATCGGAACACGTGAAATTTCATCTTACGAAACATGGATTTCGTCGCTTTCTAAAAACAAACAGCCAGTATTTCTTTCGCCGTACTTTGCTCTGCTACTTTTAATTCCGGAAATATTTTTTGTTATCGTTAATTACGTAAAGCTGAAATGGCAGAAAAGGCAAAGCTCGGATGCATTCTCTTCTTGGTTTTTGATTTCGACTTTTTAATTAAATTTTCGCCAGATACTGTTTGCGGTTAACGTTGATAGAACGTTTGGTTGGAAACGCGTCGACCGGCCAGCGAACCACCGTGTGTCGCTCATTTGCAATTGCTTAGCGCTTGTCCGCGACCGTTGTATGGTTTCGCGAAACGTCACACAACGCACGCTGGCAATATCATTCTTCACTTAGGCATACGTGAATGGCACATTACCGGGCCGCGTGCAAACGGTAGTGACACCTGAGCGGTAATAATCGTATACAAACGGCAGTTCGCTTTATAGTTTGTCGAGCCGTTTCTGTTGCACCGCGAGCTCGACTCAACAGCGTACAGCGGCTTTCGTTCTTTTTCTCGTTAATCCGTATGCGCGTGTTTATCGTGTGCAGTAAAAAGATTAACGAGTCGCATCTGCGACGTTTCGTCGTATCCGAGTTACGGACGAGAATTGTCTCGAGAGCGAAGGAAATTCGCCTGGTCGCCTATCTTTTTCGATACGAAAACGCGTGTTGCTTTTGTCTGTACGTGTTGCGCGATAAAGCGTATTTGTATCGAAATAGCCCGTTCGATAAGCTCTGGCAAATTTTAAGTCGAGCGATAATATTAGAAATATTGGTAATAAAAAGAGTGCCACCTTAAAGCGGTAAAATAGGCAACGGATAACGATATGAAACGATTACACGAAGTTTTAAAGACGGAAGCAGAAATTCTTGGAAAACAAAGTCGCGACTTTTTCGCCTATTGGCACTGGTGAGCGACGGTCTGCGAGAGAGCGAAGGAGATTATTGGTCGCGTTTGCCGGAGCAAAGACATAACGAAAGGTTTTAAACACATTGTTAAAACTCTACTTAGTAGCTACAACTTTTATGCATTCAAAGGCAGACACGCCCCCGCTTCCTGGTCCAACTCTCGGGACCGCGCGTAGACCTCTGGGCGCAACGCAGCGGCGGGAATCGAATTTTATATGGAGATTGCCGCTCTTCCCGAGAACACTAAAGAGTTAAGGGCCTCTTAAAATGGCTGTCGTTTGTTCGTAAGAGAGGCAGCCAACTTCTTCTCGATGGTCCTTTCCGTGGTGCGGGTACCTGGTATTATTATTATTACAAAGACGAGTCCGTGGCATAAATAAATCGTAAATCAAGCGGCGTCATAAACGTCGAAAAGCTTCGAGACAGTTCGGACCGTGCGATCACCGCACAATGCCGCCGCAATTTTGCAATTTGAACGCTTATAACCGCCCCGGCCCTTTCCCCTTTTTCGCGTACGCCCACCGACCTTCCCTCAGTTCGGACATTCACGAATCAAGTGCGAATTTCCACTCTTTCTTTGCCCTCTTTGTCCATCTTCTTTCGGTTATTTCACGTTGACGAAGGAACACGTGATTCCGGTGTGAAGAATCGATTCCGTGGATTTGGCTCGCGCCGTTTCCAAATCGCGTCCGGCGACATCTGCTCCAACTGATTTTCGCTCTCTTAAACTCCAACCAGACAATTCTCGCCACCGATGATTTATTCCATCGATTCGCGCCTCTACGTCGAAAGAGATACCGAAGGTCGGATCCGGGATCATGGATCCGCCGTGTCGTTATTTATTAGACTAGCATCGCCGTGTAGAGGTAACGATCCGGGAGCCACCTTTTTCCAAAGCCCTGGTTCGGGTTCCTTCCCATTGTCTTCTCGAGCTGTGAAACAAAAACCTTTAACGAAGTCGTTCCGTTCGAACGATTCTATCGCGCCAATCGATCCGTTTTTCTCCACGCGTTGGAATAACTCACAATTAGAACACTCCCGCACCGGCAATTACTCTTGCAACAACCGTAAAAACGAATTAATCTCGCGACGAAAAATCATCCGTACTCGCGAGTTATCCTTCGCACTTTCGTCCCAGTTTCGGAAAGTTTCGCAAAGTTCCGTTGAATCGCGAACTCGAAATAACTCTTCGAAATACTTTGCAGAAGGGACGAACGTGTACGCGAAATCGAAAGACCGTTCATGGTGTGCAGCGCCATTTTTTACAAATTTCCTGCGGCAATGTTATTAAACGATAAACGTTTTCTGGCCGGCGTCTTTCCTGACACATTGGCCGAATGACGCAACGCGATAAAGAGGGACTAATTGCGAACATGGTCGGGGATAGGGTAGGTGAGCCGGGGGTTCAACTTTGAAAATAAGAGCAGATTCGCTCGAGGGTGCAATTAATCACGGCGAAAAGAGAGCTGCCTTCCGGGGTTTTGTCAACCAATTACCCGGGACGCGGTATATTTGATGCTCCGAATAAGTAGCCGGCAAACAGCGCCAGCGAATTCATTAGCGGGTCGTTGGACCAGCATGCTCGACTTTATCGGTTCTTCGCTGTTTCACGGATCGCGATACCTAAGCATCGAATTGTCCACTCAATTTTCAGGTGTAAGAAGGATAGTCGTTTTTTTGGAGTAGAAGCTGGCTACGGTTTCAATGTCCTAAAGGCTGAGAAACCTGATGCATTTTCATCATTCTACTATGTTAGTTTTCTTCTTTTATGTTCGCTCGTGACGCGAGAAGTAGGTTTCATAATACTTGCAATTAAGTAAGTAATTCGAACAGAGATTGCAAATATCAAAGATTAAAGTACGTATGTGCGTATAATTTTTAGTCTCGGTCCGTCGTACTTTGTTTTTTCTCGCTTAAAACGTAGAAGGTCGCGATATTCTCGGAGCGCAATGCATAATTTAAGTGTAATAAAGCAAAGCGTTTAAGGTTGTTTTAACGACAAAGCGAAACGAAAAATGACAGAAACTCGAACGACCTCGTTGCGTCGGTTTTAAAAACGTCCACGCATTTATATGCCGCTATCGATCCCGCGCACCCCCCGACGAGCGCGAATTTCTTTGGCATCGTTCCACGTCTGTAATATTGCAAGCCGATATCGCAACAGCAACAACACGTGTTGTAACGTTTAGCTCGGTTACATCGTCCAGAATCGTCGACGTAAAAATTTATTTGCCCGATAGCCGGTGCTTTTAACGAGCCTAGAAGATTGCCGTCCGACATGCAACGGCGACGACGGCGAAGAACACGGCTGCCAGCGCACAAAGCACAAACGACATAATAAGATGTCTATACGCGAGACAGATGGACCCGAAAGTGAGAACGCAACGCGTTGCCGTTTCCCGGGCCGAAAATGAACCAAACTCACGTAAACTACGAAACTTTGACAAAAATAGAATGTCAGAAGAAAGAAGCAAACCAGTCAGTCAATCAGTCAGTCAGTCAGTCAGTCAGTCAGTCAGCCAGCCAGCCAGCCAGCCAGTCAGCCAGTCAGTCAGCCAGCCAGCTAGCCAGCCAGCAAGCAAGAAAGAAAGAAAGAAAGAAAGAAAAAAAGAAAGAAAGGAAGAAAGGAGGAAAAAAGGAGGAAAAAAGGAAAGAGATCGCGAGATGGTTCTATGCAAACCACGAGAGTGGCGTGCACGGTGCTCTCAAAAGCGTGATTTCGTGAGAGCAAGCATGCGCGCGGCATTGTGCTGGAGGAGGATTCGCGAGGAGTCGCAAGGGGGATGAAGAAGAAGGTCGAAAAAGAAAGAAGACGTCAAAGAGGATGCGGCGACGACGATATAGAGAATAGCGTATTGCAGTTTAGAGGAGCGCGCGGTGTGCGGCTTAGTAACGCGTAGCGGCGAGCGTAGCGTGTGGCGTGCATACCACCGTGGTTGTATGTCTCGTCCGATCTCGTCTCTCTCCCCCGCAGCCTGCCCTCTCGCTCTTGCTTTCGCGGAGGTACCAGCGGCGGCACCCTTTGATCTCCCTGGCCACGCCCCCTTTTTTCATTTTTTCACTCCTTAAAAGGCAGATGGACAAAGTGTATTGTAAAGTGGGCAGCGCGCCCGGGAAGACAGTCAGCGAGGAAGAGCGTGCGAGTGAAGCGGACGGAAGGATAGATCTGGTGCGAGGGAGAGGCAGAGTAGAGGGTGATAGAGGAGGCGAGAGAGAGCGGAAAGAACGAAGAAGAGGCACGGCGATAGGCGAGGCTGCTGGCTCCGTGTCCAGTTACAATTATTAAGGACTCTCTGCTGGCCTGCGCAACGGGGGAGAGAGAGAGAGAGAGGAAGAAGTCAGACCGGGAGAAGGAGGTAAGAATCGGACGAATGCTTCGCTAATTATCCGATCCCCGCGTCTCGGGGCTAATGGGCCAGGCGAGAGGAACGGAGAAGTCCGTGGAAGCCGAGCGAGACGCACACCGACCGGCAATATCCAATTGATCATCCGACAAACCTTGCTGATGAACGAGGAACTTCCTATCCCATCAGGCGCGCGTCCTCTTCGTAAAACCTGCTACCCCGATAGGTTGCCGATGTCGAACGAGCGACTCGCGTCAACTTCGCGTAATTTCCTTCGCGTCGTTTGTCTTTTATCTGGCGTCATTTTATCATTTTATCTAATCGCTCTGCGTCGCAACCACTCGACTCGACTCGACTCGTTTCGTTACGTTACGTTCCGTTCGATCGTACGAAACCCTCTTCCCCTGTCGTTGATCGGTTAAGAGTTTACGGTGCGTCGTGATGAAAAGGAGGATCACACCGACCGACGACGATCTTCGACTCGGACGCGCGTAACAGAGGACTCCTTTATGGAGCCTGACACGGCTAATCCGTTTCACGGTTCGATCGAAAATCCGAGCTCGAGCTATTCAAATTTTTAACCAATCACCATCCACTCCAGAGCGTCCGAACGGTATCGCGTAGGTGAGAAACCAAGCGACCGAACACCGCCGTACTAATTCTCCTCGTTTTCTTTCTCGATTGCTCGTCTCGGCCGGAACAACGTCCTTTTATTTTATCTCGGCGGCCGCCTCGACCACGCAATTGTTGTCTCTATACCGGTTATTGACGTTCGCCTTCGCGGCGAATTACTCTGCCCTCGAAAGTGACGTGTTAATTGAAACGCACGGAGATGCGGAAGCTACTACGTATAGCGAGGAAAAGAAAAATTCTTTTCAAACAGTCTCTACGTCCGGATTCTGACATTTCGCCTACGCACATGGTGATTATCCTGGTATTTAGAACGAATCGAGAGGTATGGATAAGCGACGGTAACGAAGCAACCGTGCGTTGGAATGCCGACGAATCGGGCAGCGTTTCCGCGTTTCCTCGACTCGGGTTTAGTCTAGCCGTTCGAGAGTAATTGTTTTCTAATAGTTACGAAATACGAGGTAGCGGAGTAATGGCAGGTTTCGGTCGAGTTTGATAGCTAGTTTATCGCGCAAGTAGCCGCCGGTGTATGATTTCGAGGTCTTTCCGATTGGAACTCGAGCTACCTCGACGTATCTATAGCCGTTGGAGCAACCCCTTAGAGTTGTGCGAACGATCGTTTCGAACGAGCATGATCTCGTTTATAGTTGGACGAATCGTTGGTGCCGCGAGATTAGCCTTTTTTCGCAATTCTCGTGGAATTACGTTTCGCACACGAGTTTCAATTTGTGGAATAATCAACGGCGAAACAGATTACTCGAACTCGTCGAGTAAGTAATATCGAGTACCTACTCGTCATCTCGAGATTGAAAGCGGCCACGAAGGCGCATATGGCGCACATGGCGGAGGCAATTTTCGGTGCGTACCGAATGCAAATGGAGTGTCGACGAGTTCATTATGGGAGGAAGGACGTGTACCCCCGTGGCCGTGGTCGCGGCACGCCGGCACCTTTCGTGTAACGGCAACGGCCTTTCTTTCCTGTGGTCGGAAGCGATATTAAACTCGGCTCGATTTTCCTTGGCAATAGCCGGTGACGTAACGCGTCATACCGAGTTGCGGAGAGAACGTCGCGTCGCGGTCACCTCGCGACGGGGAGAGGGTTTGTTCGAGTGGCGGGGCACTCTGTCTTCGAGTGATCCGCCATCTTACGTGAAGGCCGAAGGATGTGGTTATTAAAATTGCAGAGGAGGCTTGCGTACGAGCCGGACTTGCTCGAGGTAACGAGTGTGCGAGCGGCACGGGACGAATGCGCTGTTTTCTCGCGAGCGCGTCTCGTTGACACAGAAAAATTTGGCGTGTAGGTGCGTGCGTGTTGTCACGCACACACCATGAGTCACCGACATTTTCCAGGTAACGTTGTTTGCACGCAGTTGGATGTTGCGCGCCGGCTATCATTAGCCGGGGCACAAAGTGGTGCGCAAAAGTGTGTAAAAGTCGTGAGACTCTTTTCCACGGGAGGACAGGGTGGATGGTTACGAGCTTTCTTTGTGCGTACGTTTTCGTTTCTTTCGTTTATCGCAAACAGAAGGGTTCTGCCTGGTCACGAACGAGCGACGTTTCTGGGACCATTTAGCCGGTTGTGCGTACCGGCAAATAACGTACAAATTGGTACGTATTAAGACATACCCACGACGCCAACAAAAGAATCGTGGGGACGGGTCTTTAGGACATTAGGCGCCATTTTGAAGGCAACGCCGTTGCACCGGCTGGCTAATGGAGGGAAATGCATTAGCCGGTGATTTTCGACGTTCTAGACCTTAATCCTAGGAATTAAAGAACCATCCGTGTCGTTGGAGGTCTCGTTCGTAACTCGCATCGGAAACAGTCGCGGTTTCTTAATTCACACACGCGGCATCCGAGATTGTTCTTCCGCTGTTCCAGGCTAAAGAAATTGTTGATATTCTGCATATCGTTTGCTCGTCGATGCGTAATGATTTTTTTTAAAGCGCGCAACAGTCGTTCCTTCGAAACGTCAATCGCAGCCGCTCGCTACTACACGACAGCCTGCATATTTAATCGCGTAAGTCGAGCCAGTGCGACAGTATGTCCGACGCGAAGCAAACGTTTGCTGATCGATGATGTCTCCGTTAATTTGAAAAGTTTTGATCGCGCGGAAGACGCAAATCTAAAATTGTTGGCGTGCACGCGATCGACCAGAACTCGCAGTAGATACGGTCGATTCTGGTCTGGCGCTACTAGACCACAGATGTTGCGAACGTTGGACGAATAATCGAAAGTTTAAAGCCATCAACCTGAAATTTGAGATCCAAGAATACGACGGACCTGCCAGATTTTTCTTCCGATGTACGTAAGTGTCTCGTGCGGGAAGAAACGTATTTATTTATTCGCTCGATCAGCGGTTATGCGCAGCGGTGGGTATTCGAATTGGCTTGCCTGCAATTGCGGTTAACGGCCGGCAATCGTTTGTCGTTTTCGGGACTTTGTAGGAGATGAAACGCAGGAATTTACGTTAAACTCCTTTTACGAGGTACGCGCGATCCCGATGATATGGATTGCGAATGACCGAGCGATGTCGGAGACGAGAACAGACCAGAACCATTGTTTCTTGGTTCGAGTTTGTACCGTGGTCTTAACTGGGGATCATGAAGTTGGTGTCGTTATATGGTTACAGTTAGCAGAAGGATATACGAGTTGTTGGCAATAAAGATCGTCGTAAAAATCGTAGAAGGTCGTTGCAGTTGCGTCTTTAGATTTAACTTTTGAAAATTCGTAACAGCGTATAATGGTTAACGAAAATTGAAGAAACGGGCGAGCAGTATGGGGGTGTGTTTCTTCGTTGTAACTGATCTCGGAAATGGAAGAATTCGTAATTAAACGTTTAACAGGAAATTGCGGAAGGATTGTGCTTCGTTTTAGCCGTTAGATGGAGATTACCGGATGAAACGGAAACGTTGGTTGAACCGTAATAGCCTTTTCCTCGGATCTCTGTGTCCATCTAATCGCGAATCAGATAGCTGCGCGTAATTTTATCGAATTACGTTCGTAACTGTAACCCTGTTTAACTCGCTACATCGTCAATCGTCGGTCGTCAGTCGTCGGTCGTCGGTCGTCGGTCGTCGGTCGTCGGTCGTCGGTCGTCGGTCGTCAGTCCACAGTCCCCGCCATTGCGAACCGCGACGATTACTAGAAAGCCGCGATCGTTCGACAAACCTACGTGACTGACATTCCGGTGTTAATGATAGCAGACCGATTACCCGCGTGCACGCAAAGTACTCGTAAGCTCGTAAGCAGGCTAGGCGGCTCATTCGTCGACGGTGACGTAGATAAGCAGAAAAGCTTTGCGTCGTTCATAGATTAACGAGACTAACTATACTGGAAGCCGTTGTCTAGATAAACGAGCAAGTAGTACCATTTTCATTTATCATTCTCTGATGAATCGAGCTGGAGGACGAGCAATTTTCATATTCAACCTTTCAACCGATCGTTGTGCAGGCACGCACGCGAACGCGTAACATCGTTACTTAATATCGGCTGGAAGATATCGGAGGAGGCGCGGCAGTTAAGCAAAAGGATGGCCATCGGAACGGTTCCCGTTTATTAAAGTTGTTGGAGCGTTTACGCGACACAATGGGCAGCGTGGTAATTGTCGACCGTGTTGGCCGCCGTCTGTTTGTTCGCACGAAGCTGCGAGACCGTCAGCAAAATGAAACAAAGTGTCGGATCGAACGCAGAACTCGATGTGTGTAACCGGAAGGCAATTACGCTGCAAATGACAGCGTTGTGCAGCAGCTTGCGAGATGGCGGACGCCGCGGTGCAACCCCACAACCTGTCTGCCTCCCGCTTATCCTTTCCTATGTCGTTTAATTTCCGCTTTCATAACGAATTTTACTCGTCGCGAGAAACACTTTAGGGTCTCGTCGTTGTTCTTATTCCTAGCCAAAGTCCAAACAATCGACGAATCGTCGATTCGATGCTTTCGATTCGTCCGTGAATGTGAAATGACGTTCGTTTCTATTCGATCGTAGATCGTAGCTTTTCGAATCGTTTACGCGTTCCTTGCGGATAAAAAATGGCACCGAATGAAACGAGAAACGGAGAGCAACCGGGTTTTATCAAAAGTATCGAAAGAAACTAGTAGGTAGGTAGATGAGGGTGGCAAATGGGACAGGGCTCGATTTCTTGAATATTTGATGCGTCTACGACGTCGGCCATGTTGCGTTCCATGCCGTGCAGCATTAAACAACGAGGGTTGTTAGCCTCTTTATCTATAAGCTTGGCCCCGTACACTCGCGTCAGGTACGTACACGAGAACAAGGCGATACGTTAAGGTGGTACATCGAGTCGCCATTTTGGTGCGACGATTCGCGATTGGACCGTTGGTCGTTAATCGACGGCGCGGATCGAACCCTCGCGTTACCATATTCCCAAGTCGTATCTACGGGATTTGCTTCCTTCGTTTTCTTCCTTTTGCCGCGTGACGAGCGATGGAACGAGAGAAACGCGACAACGAGTCGGAAGGCGGCACATGCGCGGAGAACGGCGATACCGTAACTTACGGGAAGTCGTGAATATCGCAAACGGATAATTTATATTTAGCGACAACGGCACACCGTCAGGTAGAACGGCGATCGCGTAACACAATACGCCGCTCTTGTGTACTTTATCGATGACTCGCGGAGCGCTATTTACGAGGATACACCCACGTTACGATGAAATTATGGTTTTCAGCCGCGACCCGATTGCGTTATAGTAATTCGTAGTTAGTAGGAAATACACGTGCATCGTAGATATCTGTCCTCAGCCTATTATTCTTCCTGCTTTCTCTTTCGATAGATCGATTCCGAACGCGCCGCCAGCGACCAGTCGCGTTTATCGTACGCGAAAACTCGCTATTTATCGGCGTTCGGCCCGATCAGCGCTATATTCGGATCGGGAAAGTCGTTGCCGAAGCTGGAAATACGCGGCACGATACGCGATTCTGGCGGTGCCGCGTGAAGTTGGTACGACGCGACGCGACGCGACGCTCTCGTGACGAGAATCGGTAAAATGCGAGCCGCAAATGGCGTCCGTAGGTGGTGGAAATTGGCCGCGGCTAGATTACCGTTGTTAGGCCGAATCGAAAAAGAGGTTTAAGCCAGACTCGGCTGATTGCCACTGCAACTCATCTGCATCGGCGGAATTTGTTTCTGACACGAACTAGTAACGTTACGATTCTCCTATCTTCTCTCTTCTCTCTTCTTCGACGGCTAACTTTTATTTCGTGGAACGTTTATTACCTGCAATCGTATTCCGTTCTCTAGCAATCTTAAGAAAAACTATTCCGAGGAAATGATTGAGTTTTTCTAACGCGAATCGTAACGTTACGTTCTCCTCTCCTCTTCTCTCCTCTCCTCTCCTCGCCTCGCCTCTCTGTTTCGACGATCAAGTTTCGTTTCAAGTTTGGCAAGAATGGTCGTGTTCCCGAAGAATCTTAAGAAACAGTCCGAGGGCAGACGGTTAATTCTACTTTCTCTTCTTTCGTCTACTTTGGCTCACCCTCCTGCGAATACTTGATACGGAAACTCGTAAGAGTTATTACAGAAATCCACGGCAGACTATAAGCAAGACGACCGCGATAGAAACTCTAAACGATCTTATAGACGGAACGAGAAATACAACGGTGAATCTATGACTCGAGACACGCTCGTGGTTAACCACAATCTCGAGCGTCGAGAATCGATATAATTCTCGTCGTACGAACAAACTAATTCGATTCCACGCCACAAGTTGGTTTCTGTCTTTCGGCGACAGAAGCCTCGTCGCGTCTCTAGGAAACGCGAACAACGTAATTAAAACGATCCGAGATGGTCCGTGTCTAGCATGGAAATCGGCATCTACGTTGATCCACGCGGAGGCGATCCGAGGTAATCAACGAAATCCCGTAACGTCTCGTACAGCTTTCCTCCCCTTGCGCTCGCGCTGCTTCTCTCTCCATTATCGTGTCCGCGCCACCCCGCATGTAAATTGTCCGCCGTCCGCGTTTCCAGGTATAATATCATTTTAATGACGAAAAAGCCGCGTCGGTGGCAATTAATCCGCGGAAAAAATCGGATACACCGTGTTGCGAGCCGTCGATTATAATACACCTCGATTGCCTCTTGCTCGTTCCTGCATCTCGAATCTCGTGTCATTCGTCGTTTCTCTCTTCCTTTGGTCTCGTGCCGATTGCGCTCGAGTGTATGAGTGGTCGACACGAACGCGCAATCGAGATTAGAAAATGTCATTAGAACGGTCGAGGTTCCCGCTACTGGAAGACGGCACGAAGTTTGTCTCATCCGAGGTAAATTGTTGGAAATGTTCCGTGTACGAGATGCCACCGTAGGATCCTGATGGACGTGCAAGAGCGTCGGTCGGAGATGCAGATAGCAGGCCGCCGGTTATTATCCGTACTTGGCGGAAACTTTTCGTGCCGCGCGTATAATTGTTGCGCAGTTTCGTCGAAGGACTGAGCGATTTCGTCCGTGAAAGGATCGTCTATTAGTTTGTTTTTTACTCTCGGGCGAACGAACTCGGGCTAGATGGATCTATCGATCGTTCGGTTTCGTTTGCGACACGACGAAACGAGAGAGAGAGAGATGTTACGTGGAGAGATGTTGATTCTTCTAATCCACGCGAGAGATAAGAATATTATACGAGGATGGAAAGTGTCCGAATCGAAGCATGGTAAAGATAATTTTACTTTTCAATGGTGAAATCGGAATGAAATAATTATTTCTATTTCTATATCCGAGTCACTTTTGTCGCACGTAGGAATCGAAACGTAAAGATGGTCATCGGAGTAACGGCCGCGGGAGAAACGAGAGAGGAACATAGAATCCGAAACGAGATTGGTTTTCGTGGTCGAGCGAACGATTTATCATCGATCGAGCTGTCGCGGCGGGCCGCGTGGGTGTTACAACGCTCCGAGCAACTTGCAAACTATCGGAATAAAACAGCTGGCAGCGCGCGCGCGCGCTCTCTCTCTCTCTCGTCTCTCTCGTCTGCTCGCGCCAATGTTGAATCAGTTTGATAGTCCGTGACTGTTTGGAGTTGTTGGTTCGTGATCGAGTTCTCAGAACTCGTAACTACAGCCTCGACTACGACTGGACGGACAAACGAACGAACGAACCGTCGAGAAGGTTCGGTCCGGTGCAAAAGTTTCTCGTAAAGACTCTCCGCCGTATAATCAATCTTTCGATAGTTCGTGTAATCGCGCGGCCCTCGTCGTTTCGCCGTGAAACTATAACGGTATCCGGGGCGAGTATGCGCGAGCGCGAAGCGCATCAGAGAGTTTGCGAGCCGCGTGCGAGCCGCGTAATTGGAAGATGATACACCACGTTAGGCTTTTAACCGACCAAGGTAATTGCTTGTGTAATTCTTAATTTCACGTTACGCTGGAATTCTGAAAGCAAAGCAGAACCCTCCCTCGGGGTATCTCTCGAATCTCTCGCGGCGCCGCGCCGCGCCGCGCTCTGTCCTCGGGCGCAACGCGAAGCGGTGCCGTGCTCGCGATAGACAAACGCTGACACGCTTCGTTAACGCGGCCTCTCTCTCTCTCTCTCTCCCTCTCCCTCTCCCTCTCCCTCCCTCTCTCTTTTTCTCTCTTCGCGTTCGCGTTAATTAATTCGTAGATAATTTTTAATTTCACCTTCGGTGCGCGCGATCGTCGGCGACCGGCTTGATTCACGATCATGCGCGCGCTGGCGTAATTAGTCGACTTTGCGTTGATACAAAACGCGATAAAGCAAAATTTGAAACGCGATTCAACGCGATGCGTACACACGGTCGATGTGATCGAGTTGAAGTTTACTCGACGAATCCGACTGTTCTCCCGTTAACGCGTTTTTCCATTTGCTCGTTTTTTCTTTCCTTTCTTTCCCATCTTTGGTCAATCGAGTATTCACCGTCTCGGACAGATGATCGGATATTCCGGCTATCGGATCGTTGGTTTCATATCCGACTTGGATTACATCTGGCGATTTGGTCTACGCAGTTTAGCGGTCGTTCGTTAGGCATGTGGCCGGATCGATCGGTCGATAATACGGTGCCGATTCTACGTCCGACAACGACGTACTTGTTCCAACGACTGTTTGTATATTAGCTCGTAGAATCAGCGAGGACTGGAACTACGAGTCGCTAGAGGCCGGAGGTTGGAAAGAAAACGCGTAGATGGAACGATGCCGCGGCTCCGGCACGGCCTTTATCGTTTTGTTATCGTTCACGAGTGTCGTAACGTTCCATTAATCACCGGTGATTTGGCGTGGGCTCGCGTCTAAATATAATGCAACGATTAGAGCGTCGACAACTCCGCTTCTTGGCCGATGCTTGCACGTGTGCTGTGCGCCGTGAGCGCATTTATTAAATGTCAAAGCGGTAATGGAACGTGCTCGGGACGATCACAACGACGTGCCATAATGGCCGTTAATTAAATCGACCGTTGTCAGCTGGTGCGCCGATGATTTCTCCTCGCACCATATTATCGAACTTTCAACGAGCAAACTTTGATCGATTCGTTACGCTCGTGTAATTCGAAGAAAGAGGAATTCCACGATTTCTTATCAGACGTATCGCGGTCACGATCTCAGGTAGCCGAGCATAAAGCGTAAGCACATGGCGAGGTGTGTGTTGGAGGTGTAAAAACGTCGATGAAGGAAATGTACGAGGAGAGCGCGGTGGAAAAGAACTCGCAAGGGCGACGAAGACGGGATGCAGTGCGAGAGAAGGAAGCAGGGAAGAGAAGTTAGCGTGGCGGGTAAAGGGATTGAACGAAGGGTTGCGGGGTGGGGGCAGGAGACGGGAGAAGCGACTCCCACCAGACGCGGGTAGGCAGAACATCAAAGGGAACCGACTTCTCGTTCGCGAGGTGAAGAACCGGCCATCTCCGGGCCACACACGAATTGCTTTTATATACTTACTTTAACTTGTGTACCACTAAAGTGTAATACCTTTTCAACGGTGCTGCGTAGAAACGGCATAGGTCGGCCGGCCGCGCATCTACGAAAATCCCTGCTCGGCTTGTCCACCGAGAGTTTCGCGAGAATTCTCCTCTGTCCTTCTATCGAAGAGACAACGTTTCTCGAAAAGACGTTAACGAATTTCGTAACTCGAAAGTGAATGCCAATCTTCGTTCCACGTTACGCGGAAAAATTCAACAAGGATAGTGAAAAGAAGAAAAGGAGACAGAGTATCGGAACACGGAGCAGTCGTTGGAGGAAAGATATTAGCTGGTTGCAAAATTCGTTCCCACGGCGATCTATCGCGCGACCTAAACAACGGAAGTTGATCGCGTCATGCCGGTGGCGTTCCGGCCCTGATGCGGCCAAATTGAAATCTGCCCGTTGTAACGCGTCGTTTTAATCTACGTTAAAATGTCTCGGCACCCTCTTTCCTCTTGCCTCGATGAGTGAAAAAAGAGGCGCGAACAAAACGACTGCCGGGTAATACGGGCGCCTAGAGCCGTCGTTCCGTGCACGTTCGAAATATCAAGTCATCAACGACTATTCAGTGGCTGGCGAGGACGAATCACGCTCTCTGAGCATGACGAATTCACGCCGATGTCGTTGTTGGCTCGACTAACTTGAAGAGGTCGGCCAGAGGCCTGGTTGGTCGCGTAGCACGATCGACGAGCGACCCTTCGGTTCGATTGTGTGAAACGAGCGGGGAAAGGGACGGCGTGAGGCGCGAGCCGCAACGGAAAATTGATGGAACGTCACGGACGAGTCGCTGTACAAAAGAGCGTTCGAGGTTGGCGTCGATGGTTGACGAAAATCCACAACGTGAATCGGCCCGTGAATGGTCTGTATGGAGAGAGAGAGAGAGGGAGCAAACCCGCCTTCCCTCTCGAAAAGTGGTTAGTGAAACTGATTCGAGCTAAATGGAGACTAAATGGAGTTGGAATTGACTGGCAGGGCTGCGCCGCTGGCTCTTGTACAACCGGGACATCTCGAATGTTTGACCACCCTGAGCCTTACAATTACGAGCTGAATGCGGCTCCGCTCGTAAGCCAGGGTACGAGGCCTCTTCTGTCACCAGTCGCCACGCGCTACTTTGCGTCGAAATTGCGCTCTTAAATTTGCCTCTAGCATGTCCTTTTTGGGTTTTACGATGAGACGGAGCGATGCCGATTCAAAAGCAGCATCTTTCGCTCGATGACGTCGTCCGTTTGATTCCGCGAGGCTTCGACTCTCGCGCGTTCCTCAACAACGATGAATGAAAAGAGAAACGCCAATGAACGGCGGATCGCCTTTACGCGCAGCAAGTAAAAAAAGAGATGTTTATTGCCGAACGTTACGAGCTTCTTCTGTTGAAAGGGTAATTTTGAAAATCGTATCCCTGTCGATTAGCCGGATCACTCTACACGTCGCCATGTTACCTCGGCTGCAACTGCGCCGGCTGAAAACGCAGCGGTAACCGCAACAGGAAATACACGAGGAATTTACGACGTCGTATGGCAACCGAGCAGTGAGCGCACAGTGAACTGCGGTTAATATCGACCGCTACCTGACGACGAAAATATCGCGAGCATCCACGATTTCTCTCAACGAAGAACGACGCTTGTCTCTCCGATGAGCGATCCTGGGCCACTTCCAAATCCTTCGTAACTTCGTAACTATGTAAACAATACACTGTGTAACTGTATAAAACTGTAACCGTACGAACAATATCGACGGCAAGCTGGACGCGTTAACGCGAGAAGGAAACACGCGTGTCGTGGCAAACGCGTACAATAGCAACCAAGTCGGCGCAAACAGGGACCACCGGAATAGAACACACACTCGTCCTTTTCTCTGTAAACCCGCCCCGAACTAGGCCGACAATGCCTTTCCGGAAGGACAGGCCCGCCATCGATATCTCTCTGTCTCTCTCTGCCAATTATTAGGGTCATTCGATGAAGAGATTTATGTAACTCAGCATGATGGAGTATCCGGCTCCCCTCGGGGCAAGCGGCTCGAACTACACGTCAAATTGCGAGGAATGACTTATATCGCGAGTACGTGTGCGTGTATTGGTTACGGTGTGCCCGTCGACAGCTTCATTCGATGCATTCGAGGAAGGGGCAACTTAAACTGTTCGAAAATGGAGGACGTTTAAGTTTTTTGCCCGACGAGGAAACGACCGTTCTTCAGCATGGACGGACGATGATCGCTTTTCGGCGAGATTGATACGTTCGCTGTAGAAGAGCGAAGAGATTAAAATTCGTACTATTGGAATAGTTTGGAGTCGTTGGCCGTTGGTTGGCGCATGCTTTCTACGCGGGTACCTCGCCGATTCTTATATAATTTATAATTTAAATGCGTCGCCTCGAGGCGACGTCTCGAACATAGGGAATAAAACCGTCGAGAATCGTTGATTGGCCGATCGCCTCCACTCGTGTCACGACTTTCGGTCGTTTCGGTAGAATAGATCGGTCGGTAGCAACCACGGCGATTTATTAGTATCGATGGGCGTGACTGATACGGTACCCGTTTGCTATCTTCTCCATGGTAGACGTCCTCTATTACGAGCTTCGACTATCGTCCCGCGCGCGCGCGTCTTTCTCCTCTTCTTTCTCTATCGTTTCTCATTTCTCCCTGTCTGAATTTCTCCCAGCTTTCTCCAAATTTATATCGTCGTTCCTCGCTAACCTATATCCAGCAATTTTGAAACAGTTGCAGCTTACAGAGACCATATTTATCGTACAGGTCTCCGCGCGTTGATCGATCTCGAAACGTGGACGATCTCCGATTGCATAATGCTTCGACGCAACGCTCCGATATCGTTCTAGGAGTCGCCGCTAAGACAATAAATGGTGTAAGAATCGAAAACTCGGCAACTTTGTTCGCCTTCGTGGAGCAACACCGTGCAAAAATCGTTGTTTGTACGTGCGAGCGAAAAGAGAGCGCGTGTTTGACGAGTCGTTCGTACGGTAGGAGCGAGTGGAAGAGAGCGGCGAGCGTTTCGGAGTATCGCGAATCGATCGGACCCAGAGTCACGCTTGCAAATAAACGCCTGCGGAGAGCTCGAGCGATGTCCGTGTTCGCGTCTCTACCTGGGCTCTTTCTCCGGTGAAACACGGCTGTAGGCGTCGAACGCCATCGTTGGGCCCACCCATAGATACTGCCCGAAGTAGGCAAGCGTGTCTAACTGCCATAGAATACGAAGGTGAAGAGAGACAGGCGGAATCGTGGAGAAACGGTCACGGATAGTGGTGAAACGAGACGGAACGAGTTCCTCGAGTTCATCGTCGAATTTTCGATTTACATGTCGCAAGCTGGCGGTGATTCGTCGCGCCTACGAAGCTCTGCGAATCT
Source organism: Bombus pyrosoma (assembly GCF_014825855.1). Lineage (NCBI taxonomy): Eukaryota > Metazoa > Arthropoda > Insecta > Hymenoptera > Apidae > Bombus > Bombus pyrosoma. The sequence continues at coordinate 4,566,230 of NC_057770.1, read as the reverse complement.
GTGGGAAACCCTATGGAAATTAATAATAGCGAGACGAGTGGCCGTGGAATCGGCGAGAGACGAGCAGAATGAAAGCTGATTGGCCTGATTCTTCTCTAAACGGAACGAGCTCGAACGCTTTTGACATTTCGGGGTGAATTTCAAAGATAGAGCGAGTGGATTTGGCAAGGCGAGTCTTTCCATTTCGAGTAATACGTACGGTTTTAACGTATAATCGGTTTGAGATTCGTCGAAGATTCGTCGATAAAAGGCGGTATCGATCGTAGGGCGAACGAAAAGAATCTCGGAGGAGTTTCACGGTGACCGAGACGAGACTCGATTTGTCAGCACCCTAGCTGCTCCGCCGGGTCAGACGTTCTCCGGAGCTATATCGAATCATTTCCGAGCGATAGAACACGAATTCCCTTTCCGCCGGAGCGTGTAAGGAGCGTGTAGAACCGGAAGACTAGCAAGTTTGGTTTAAACGCCCTCGACGGTGTCATTAGTCTATCGACAAAGCGAAAACTCTGGCTGCCGGAATTGTCTGGCCGTGTCAGCGAAATGGCTTCGTGCATTAAGGAAAAGTGGCTGATCGAATTCGTGCCAGGATAGAAGTCTTTTCTTGAAAGATAGTCGACCAGAAATTAAAATTCTTCAATATCTCGAAATATCACCGTATTAATTCCGAATAGCGCGATTATATCAATTTCGCTTCAACGTGATCGATCAACGATTCGTTCTTCAAACCGAAGCTCTCGTTCGATTTAACAAATTCGAAACGTCGACGTAGTTTTCACTTTGATTCGGCCTCGTCTTTTTTCTTTTCTTTTTTTTTTTTTTTTTTTTGTTCGACTTTCTCTCGAGAACGAACCCCTTCCTCACAGCCGATTCAAATAGAAAAGCTGCTCCGATTGTTCCCCATCCGACTCGCAGTCGAAGAGCAGCCATCTTCGTTGTACGGGGTCGCGTGCCTATTAAGAGATGCTTGGAAGTTCCGACACCTTCGCAGGGGTTAACGATGACCGGTCGTTTGTTCGATTGGTCGCGGTCATCGGCCAGCTTCGAAGGACTCCTGGTCGTTCGGCGGTTACCTATTTACCTTCATCTGCCGCAAAAGCGACTCTTTGCACGACTTCTTCGCACTCTATCGGAAGTTTCTGCAGTACCTAATCGTAAATTAAGCTTTGCAATTATTTAACTCTTAACTCTGCGTTATTTTTACACATTTTCGCTCGTATATTAACCCTTTTCTTCTTTGTACCGCAAAAGGTGAGCTCGGAACCTACTAAATAAATAAATAATGCGCACGACAGGGCGCAGCGATTCGACTTCGACGATCGTGTTTCGTCGTATCAAACGTCGACGAGGCGTTCTATGCAGCGATTTTCATTTCCGTTCTCTTCATCCCCTTGGTTGGTTCGTGCTTTCGACGCGCGTTTTCGTCCACGGAGACAGATCCATCAGCAATCTCGGAGGAAAGCTCGTTAAATCAGTGCCTGGCCACGTAATTTCGCCAGAGGTAGGAGTCTGGCGCGTAGATGAGAAAAATAGGCGTGTAGCTTAGGGTGGTGAGACGCGGCGAAGCGTTGGCGCAACCCCCGTTGGACATAAAAATTTCGCAACGAAGAGGGGTGGTGATGGTGGCAGTGGTGGCGGCGGCGAACAGCCGCGAGATATAAATCGGTCCCGGGGATCAGCGTCGCGGCGCGTCGAAACTCGTTCGCCAATCAGAACGGGGCAGAGGCGTGGACTGGAACGGAAGCGGCACGGAGCCGAACGAGCGCAGAAGGGTGGTGGTACCAGGAACAGGCAGGATAACCTTGAACAGGAGAGAGACAACGAAACGCACGAGGGCGTGTTGAGGGCTGTACGATGGGCGCGAGTGGGGTTAATTCAACGGCATGTTCCCGATGCTGGTGAGTACATGCCGGAGGCGCGTAGAAGGGGAAAATAGATAGGCTCCCTACCCCTTGCGACGACGACAACGACGACGACGACAACGACAACGACGACGACGACGACGTGGACGACGACGACGACGTGGACGACGACGACGACGACGTGGACGACGACGTGGACGACGACAACGACGACGTGGACGTCGACGTCGAGGACGAGGTGAACGGCGAGGTGGACGACGAGGTGGACGACGAGGTGGACGACGACGACGACGGCGAGGACGGTGAGGATGACGATGACGGCGGCGGTGGCAGCGGCGGTGGCAGCGATCCGGAGGGAACAAGCGAGCGATGCAACGAGAGGAGAACGCACATGCGCCAAAGCCACGTTAAACTGCTGTCGGAGAGCGGGTTCGCGTGACTCGTCCCCGGCTCTCGTCAATTATGGCTAAGTACACGTATCGCGTCTAACGCGGAGAGGACACAGAACGTGATGGAACAGGTCGATAGCGCGGCGAAGACGTCGTATACACGTTATTAGCGGGCGTCGTCACGCCGCGCTGTTCGATGCCTTTGATTAAGACCAAGCCTCGCCGTTCAAACACCGAACCATGTTTAGACTAATGTTATTCACGGGTGGAGCCCTTTGTGCGATTCGTTCGTCCTGCTACGAGACGCGTTTGTGCAACAGTTGTACTATACCTACAAGCCGCAGAGAATCGACCAGTTGTCTGTCCGAGCAGTGATGTTTGCAGAACGATAGACGGACGAAGACGATACGGCGCGAATATTTTCTCTTGCTCGGCAGCTTTGATCGTGGAAACTGTAATTTACGGAAAAGCTCGTTCGCAGCGGATTGCCTGGAAAGAGACATCGTGCTTTGAAATCTCATTCGCTTAAGAAGACGGTGGATTTCGCCGGTGGAACGAAAGGGACTTTACGCTTATACGGATGACGGAGGATGAAGCGTACGACGAAAGGTTCTTTTAAATTCTGTTTGATTTGAAGCGGAGGCAAGGCCTCGAGGGAAGGCCAAGCAAACAAGCGTTCCTCCGCCGTGGGCCGCGCGAGTTGTTCACCGGTTCGTTATTACGACGAGATGCACGCGGCAATTACCGTTAAGTATAGGTGTCCATTATATCAGCTGAAAGAGAGAACCTCGGTTTTGATGGAACGACTCGATAAGAATGACGGCGTACTGGATAGTTATTAGTGCTCGTCACGTCGCTTTACTCGTACGAGTGGCAGCACGGTGTGCGGTATTTCGTTAAACGTAGACCCGATGTAAAGTCATTTTTTCCTTGCCTCGGGAAGCCGGTGTGCGTGCGCTACGAAGCACCTACTGGATTTCTCTGATGGTAGTAATGGTAATTTTATCGGTAGTTGCGAACCCGCCTCGTTTCGCGTGCTTAACGACTTATTAAGTCGCAAGGGGCGTGTTAATCAGACACGGATTTCGATTCTTCCATAGGAAAAAATGTTTTGGGAACATCTGCGTTTCGGAACGAGAAAAAAAGATTTGTTGCTTTAATTGTTGGCGAACAGAGCGGCGAACGGATAGCTGATTGACATTCAAGACTCGAACTCGTTCGGAATCTCGGTAACGTCCGTATCGACCCGCTAACATTCCCATAAATGTCAGAAATTCGTGGCGTAGGAAAGTCAGAATTATGCACCGGTTCTGCTAGAACCGCGAGACAGTCGAGGACGTTGCGAAAGGTCTCCCTCGTGGCTGCTTATTTATTCGACCAACGAATTCGACGTGCATAGACTACGCGTATCCAAGGTGATTGCTGGTCGGCGGATAAATAACATTATCCGTTAGCGCATAAATAACCTTTCATTAAGTACTCGTCGAAGCTGCGTCGAACCAAGAGGTTTCCTCGCGAGTCCTTCCGTCACACGCTGCAAATTATCCGGCTGGATCGTTGTCTCTTTATTTCTTCATCGAATTATCCACAGGTATCGGCGCAAGTAAATTTTTCATTCAGCCTGGCGACAAGCTAAATACGTACGTACCACTCGGGGATCGATAAGGTAATCACCGAAGAAATATCGGAGAATCGATTCGTCTTTGAATTTACGAGGTTCTTGGCGGCGCACGCGTGTGGTCTACGATCGAAGGAGGGAAGCAAGTTGGACGAAAGTGTAAATTTCTGTGAAAAAAGCCGCTCATTGATGAATAGTTTATCGCGTCCCAGATAGTCCCAGAGAGTCCCAGAGAGAGAGAGAGAGAGAGAGAAAGAGTGAGGATCGTTCCAAGTTCGTGGTCCTCTGACCAACCCCACCATAACGATTCGCTGCACGAGGTATCCCCTTCCACCGACAGGACACAATGGGCCCTACCTAAATATCGGGGGATCATGCTAAACGGCGGTAGATCAAAGGGACCGACAGAATCCAGTGGCGAGCTATCATAATAATTAGGCTCGCTCGCGCCTCTTTGTATCGGGATAGAAAAGCCGACGGGAAGGCCGGAGAGACGAGAAGAAAAAGGACCGGACGGACCGTTGCTCTGGTTCGGTATGCCTTTGCTGCTCCAACTGCACTGCGCTGTCTCTTCTCCGTGCCTCTTAGTCCTTCCCGCCTTGGTCTTTGCCAAATCGTGAGCCTCCTAGGAGGCTCACGATTCCCAGTTACGCGTGATCGTTGTCGCGATTTCCACTCGTCCGCCACGCTCGAAACAACGAGTATATCTCTTACGTAAGTGCAAAGGAAATATCGTAGTATCGGTTTGTATTTTGTTACGGGAATTACGTAAACGTAAGGCTTATATCACGGTTTTGAGAAGCTATGCAACGAAAAGACGGGGGTCGATTTCGTTCGATTGGGTTGTGAGTTAGTTTATCTTTGAGAATGACGAGGCGCGTGAACCGTACAGCGGGGTAGAAGCTTGCGGACATTGTTCGCGCGAGCTTCTGCCGACGTACGACGTAGTAGCAGTTTGTATACGATATTCGCGGTCAAGGTATGCGGACAATCTCTGCAAATGACTTTTAAAACGCGTGGATCTAACCAAATTTTGCGCTCGAATTCCGTTCCAAAAGATTTCTTGTCCATCCGAATGGAAATTAATTTACAAAGATCGAGGCGTTCTCTGTGCAACTCCAAAGTCACGCAACTGTTCCTAAGACAGAGACGAAATGAGAAAGAGAGGCAGAGAGAGGAGGAGAGAGACGAAAAGGTCCTCTCTAGCGAACTGTGAAGCGGTCAAGGGGGCAAAATTCGATCTTCTCTGGCAAGAGGCTCGATGGATATTTTCGTGTCGTGTCGGCTGCTAGTTGTCGACCAGATTGCTACAATTACATGGCGAGTGAATCGATTCTCAGCACCGATCGCGGATAATAGTCTGTATGTAATAGTCGCGAGATACCTTTCTAGACTCGTTCCGGACGAGCGCGGCTCGAAACGACGTTATTCGGTCGACGATTCCTTCCACTCCTCTCCTTCCCCTCCCCCCGCCACTGCCTGTTTCGACCGACCCTACACGACGAACGTTCCCAACGATTCCGGAAACATGTTCGCCATCGAGCTCCGCGGGTGACTTCCGCTTGTCCCGACCGATCATCGTCAATGGCTGCTGAAACCTCGATTTGGCTAGACAACGCTACGGAGGAACAAACATCCATAAAAGCAGTAAATACGAGCTGCGATCGTATCGAGGTTCGTCAAGGTCGGCCATCGTAGAAACGAATTTCTTCCTCGACGATCCCGATTTCTTGCTTCTGTTTTCTTACCAGAGAAAATGTACGCGCGTGTACGTAGATTTTGTTATCGATGGATCGAATGGAACGGGATTGCGCTGCCATTACCGTGATCGACTGTGACAAGCACTTTGTACCGAAGTTGGAGTAATAGCGATAAAGCGATATGTATGTGGTAATAAAGGACGTTTCGCATCGTGGCAACAGTGTCCGTTCACGCGTCGATGAACGAAGCAACATCGGAGAAACTCGGATAAGAATCGGACCATGCACGGACGATGCGACGTATAAAGGAAGGAAGGAGGGAAAAAAGGAAGAAAAGAAGAGAGAATGGAAGAGGATCGCCAGCGAGAGAACGTGGACGAGCGCGAGTTTGGAAATCGCGCTATTTGGCAAGCGGTGGTCCGCGAAGTGGCGGCCGAGCGGAACTTGGATATCGGCAGTCCGGGTGGGATGAAATCACGGTGGGCCTCGTTAGGCGAGCTTTTCGTCGTGGAGGGTCAATCCCACGTTCGCAGCCAACTTGGACGAAGGAAGACAGAGACAAAGAGGAGAAAGAAGAGAGAAGAGAGAGCCGGAAAGAAAGAAAGAGCGCCACGTACTGCGTGTCGTAGGGGAAGGAGGACGAGCCGAGGGAGGGACGAAGTGGCGAAAGAGGAAGAGAAAGAAAGAAGGAAGGAAGGACGAGAAAGGGCCGGGGTACGTTAAGGCTGGTGGAGCAGCGCCACAGGACGTTAAGTACGTCTCGTAAAAATTCCATCGAGGCAGCGTCATTTTGCCGTGTCTAAGGGGATACGGTTAGGCCTGACCGGGGGTTTGGATAGGCAGGACTAACCCTGAGGCCGCCCATGCAAGACCGACTAGGAACGTCCCATCGGCAGAGGTGGTGCACGAACCGACCAGACGTAGTAGGGGATTCGAACGATCGTGCTCCCTCCTCCGGTCGTGTTCGAGGCGGTCGAGAGCCAAGTGCCTGCCCCTGCAGGAACACCGGCCCGAGATACCCGTCCCCGTACCATTTCGAGTCACTGGCTTGGCCTGGCCTGATAGCGAGCCACGAAATCCCGTAGCTCGTTTACCATCCACGTATTGACGTTTCGTCCGCGTCTACGGAACCGACGTTCGATATGCTCGCGTCTAACCACGGGATCACCGGACTACTCGGATCGTTGTGTGCTACGAGGCCGTGATAGTGTCGCGACCGAGACGTCCGACAGCGTTACGCGCGTGTGAAATTCCGTTTCTAGCGTCAGGCAACGCTACGCGGTTTGTTTCGCAGCAGCGGACTCGTTTTGGAGTGGACTCGTTTTGGAGCGAACGACGGCAAAGTGCGAGCCGTGGACCGAACAAGACGATCGAAAGACACGATGCTCGACTGCGAAGACGGTGGTGCCTGAGTGCCTCGGGATCGGACGAACCTTCGTACGTATCATTGGATCGTTCGGTTTTCTCGTTCGTGTCCTACTAATCGTGCGAGAATCGATTGGAAAGGAAGATCGTTTCGAGGAGGATCCAAGGATGACAGGTACGCAACGACGGACGGTACGGTGGGAGTCGTAGGAGGTTGCCGTGATGTAAGAGGGACCGTTGAAACGATGACTGAGGACGATCAGCGGGAATTACAATGACGGTGCATCGTTGAAAGCAGAAATTGCGTCGGAAAGTGGAGCGGCGGTCGCGTTGCCTCGTACGAAAAGCACACGATGACTCGTTGGATCGGAGAGGACCAGCAGCCGGTCTGAACGAGACTCTCGACGACTTGGTCGGAGAATCTAGCGCGAAAATGCGGCCAAGTGCTCGACGAAATTTCAGTGTCGATGGATTTTGAGAAACTCGCGAATGTTGTCGTTTCGCGTATGGGTGTAGCGTGTGAACCGTTGACCGTCGATTGAATCGATCCCGCGATCGTTCGTCTCGTCGGCTCCTTACGTCGTTCCGAAGAATCGGCTGCACGTCGCAGGGATCCGACGATCGTCCGTCAGGGATGTGCACCACGGAAATGACAGAATCGTACACGATGTCGCCGTCGACGACGGTGTCTTCCAGCGCCACGACGCCGGGCTGCCTAGGATCGCCGGCTCACCGACGGACACCTTGCCGAGCTTCTCCCGGCCGAGGCGACGTTCAGGACGACGAGGACGAGATCTCGGTGGGTTGCCCGAGCCCTTTGCCTCTGGTCGTCGTCGCTCCCAGCGCGGACGAGGACGAGAGGTTGTCACAAACGAGGGAGGAGTACGCGGAGAGACTGAGCCCGCGAAGCAGTTACCCGAGAGATTCCGTGATCGACGACGAGGACAGTTATTCTCGCGGTGGCGATTACAGAATGTCAAACGGAAGAGGCCTGCGCACCCACGAGAGCAGCGGCGGCGACTCCGTGACTACGTTGAGAGACGAGGAAGAGGACGACGAGGACGACGAGGAAGCGAATAGCAGGACCAGCAGTAACGGTGCCTCGGCGGCCGGTGCTGCGGACGATTACTTCAAACCCTTGAAACGGCTAAAAATGGTGCAGATGCAGCACTCGGACGAGGAAGACGACAGGGATCGAGACACGAACGAACGAGGTGTAAAATCTTTCAGCATCCTGGACATTTTGTCGCATCGGCCAAAGGCGAAAATCGTACGTCCGTGGGACACGGTCGAGTCGAATCTCAACCACCACCATCACCACCGTCATCATCTCCAGCAGCAGCAGCAGCAACAGCAGCAGCAGCAGCAGCAGCAGCAGCAACCTCATCATCAGCACCATCTGCATCATCATCACAACCATTCCACGACGCCGAGGGATCTTTCCTTGATGGGTATGTCGCTGGCGTCTATGTCGGGCTCCATCAGCGAACCACCTCTTAGCAGCTCGTCCTCGTCCGGAAGGAGCTCCGTCTCCGATTCCGGAAGTCCCGATCCACTGGGTCATCATCATCACCATAGTTTGCACCACGGTATACATCCTGGACTGCATCATCCGGTGTTGCAGCAGCAACAACAGCAGCAACAGTTCAAGAGGAAAACGTCTCAGCAGCACGGCTCTCAGAGCGGGCATCACGGGAAAAGGACAACGGGACAGGGAAGTCCTCTGGACGCGTTGTTCCAAATGACCAGCAAAACGTTCGACGCCGGCGAGCATAGTCAAGGTGAGCATTTTCGTAACAGGCTTTGATTTTCACGCGTTGCGTAAGCTGTCGTCACCGACGAGCACACCAGCTATCTACGTGTATCGCCACTTGACGGAATTTATTCGTAAAGAGAATCGTTGAACGCGTATCGTGCACGCGGCGAAAATAGGAATTATTACGGAAGCATGATGGAGCAACTGATTACGTGTGTCGTATTTCAGTCGCGGTATACGTATCGTCACGATATCCCGGTGTAACCTATGAAACAATGCCTAGCACGATTCATTCGCACATGCAAATTCCGCGTCGAGCCAACGACTCTTAATAGAATCGAATGGACGGTTTCTTTATTAATGGCGGAGGCCCGCTTTTGTGTTCCCATCGTGGCATCATCGATGAATGCAGACCTTAATTTTGATGGATGTTCTCGCCGAACCTCGATAACCGCTGTACGTTCGCTTCTTTCGTTTCTTTCGCCGATACCACCGGCGATACTTTGCTATTATTGTTGTTTCCTACGACGCGACCAATCGAATCCTCTTCGCCTCGTAACCCACGAATTCGCTCTCATACCCTCTTCTCATCCGCAAACATCCGCTGTTATCAAAAGTATTAATCACCCATGGTCGTCTCCAACGATTTTCCCTTTATGCGTTTCGGCACAATACGTTCAACCACCGGAACACGGTTGATCGTCGTCGTACGACGCGAATACTCGATCTGTTCGTCACCCGTCGTCTGTGACAATGCGCGTGCAATATAAATCCTTCTCGTGTTGTTCTCGTTGGAACAACGAAATGTATCCGCCCGTCGAAAGATGGTCGATGCTGAGTAAGCGGTAGATAATAGATAGACGAGATTTGTTTGTTCCGCGAGCGAGCGAATATCGAGCGATTAGAGCGAGTATGTAAGTAGTTTAGACGAAGCCGGTGGAGGCGCCGCTTCGTTGGATAGGCTGTTACGGTATTTAGAGACGAGAGAAAAGCGCGCACACGAGCGTCGTCGAGCACATACCAAGTGCTACTTTCCAGAAGCAGGCTTCTGCGAACGCTACTAATATTAGTAGCTGCTCTTACCGCCTGTTGCAAGATGCGTCGTAATTGAACGACGATGACATTTTTCACCGTGGCTTGGATTTTACGCGCTGGCTCGTACTCGAAACGAAACGGTAGTCGATATCGTTGGTGTTGGAATTGTTTGGCGCGTCGATTCCCGGAGACGCGGAAGTATTAATCTTGAGACGACCAGTTGACGGCCACGATTGATAGTACACGAGGGACAGGCTGGATGATGGTACGCATCGTGTGCGAACCTCGTGCGCCATTGATGATATCGGACGTTGCGTATTCCGTGTCTCGCTAAAGGGAAACGGATTGATCCATGAGTCATCTTGGATCGTTAACCTCGAATAGACGCGGCTAAACCTGGAATTGTACACGTTTGTCTTGCGAGTTGGAACGATTTCCCCGTGAATGAGTTTGTTTTGGATTCCCTTTGTCGGCGTAGGTTTGAAGGGGGCGCGAGTATCGACGAAAAACGATGGGCTGTAAAAGTTGTAGTCTCGTCCGATCGTCGGAACATCCGATCACTCGAGGCACTTCGAGGTCCTAATGGAATTGTAATTTCGTCGAAGATGCAATAAACGCGCTAGAGTCTTGCTCCGAAGGAAAATTTTCAGTTCGCAGACTAGCTCTTAAAAAAATTGGACTTACCGATGATACCCTGGGAAAACGCAAACAAAGAGACCGTGCGGCGGCCGTCTGTAATCTTTCTGTAATCCAATTACCTGCAGCAACAAAAACCAGCGGACGTGGAAGCGTAGATGCACAAACACGTGCCCTTTTCCGAGCGTGTCTCGTTTCGGAGACGGCGGATCGTAAAACCCAGTTTTCCGTAACCCAGACCGAGAGACCTATGGTGCCTCGCAGATTGAACTTGGCATCGTTGGCGGGATTAAAATTGCCGAAACGGGCAGAGAAACTCGCAATAATCATCGTAAAATTAAGGGTTTTATGAAACGAAAAATTACGGACGGAAGCCACCCTTTCCGTGGACCTTGAAACCTCTCCAAGTCCCCTCAAACGACCATCCTCGTGATCGTCCATTGTTTGCCATAGCCTCGGCAAATTGTTTTACAACGCCGTTGGCTTATGCTACGCGTCGCCGCCGTGTTTGCACGAGAAAAGGAAACGATCTTTTTTTTTGTCTGGAAAGACAGGCCGCGTAAACAAGCAGCTTGCTCTTTGGGGGTGACCTAAAGCGGATTTCCAAGCGCTCCTCCAGAAACTCTTATCGCAGCTGCCATAAGAGAGAACCGATTCTCCCAGATACGTGGCCAAATGTTGCATTGTTTCGTATCCTTGAAACGCAGCCTACGTATATCTTGCCTCTGTCGGTCACGACGCGGCGCACCGCGTTAACGAAAGAAAACGCGACGACCTTACAACGAGGTTCGTACGTTGCGAGACGTCGATTCGGTTTTTCGTTTTCCTGCGCTTTCGTAAGAATACGATAAACGAGTATCGCGATAAACGAGAGCGGTAGGAAGAAGCAGACGGCCGATATCCTTGGAGATTTCAATATTCCTTGACACGTTGGTGGCGCGTTAATGACAAGGAAACGATGCCGCGTCCTTAGACAGCCGGATTGTTCGGGCATCAAGACGTCGTTCATCATTTTCATGCCGCACTTCCGTTCTTCTCGACCAATTACCTCGTGCGTACGATGGCGGTAGTACCGGTGGCGTAGGAAGAAAAAATTTCACGACGGACGCTGCCCGATATAGTCGGGTTTAAAAGGGAAGAGGAAGAGGAGAGAGAAAAAAAAAAGAGCAGCAGAAGAAGAAATAAAAGGTAGAGCCCGTTCCCTGACGAAAGGACAGTTTGGCATTACGTTCGAGGGGCGCGTAAGAGGCACGTATTATCCCATAAGCCGTAAGACGACCAGACGTGGATGGTCGCGCGCACACGGACACCATAGCTCGTTACACGTTTCGGTCGGGGTCTGGCCTCGTCCATCCGTGTGTGTCCCTGGCAGGACCAGTACGTAATTTTAGGCCCACCTATACACCGGCGATCTCTACACGAGTAATTTATTATGTGGCGCGGCGAGAGCATATGTCTCATTTGCATATAGCGTGATACAGAAAACGCGAGCCGGTACTTCCGACGGCGGCAGCGGCGGCGGCGGCGGCGGTCGCGGCGGCCAATATGCGAAACATTTCAACAAAGGGACGTCGTCGTCGCGTCTTTTACGTCGTATACGATACCAACGCGATCGAGTGGATGCGTTTCGTGGCGCGTATGGATAGCGACGGAGAAATGGCGGCAGATTGGAAGGAAGGCAAGTTGTCTAAATCTTGGGACTTTTGCGTTCGAATTTTTATAATATCTCCAACAGTCACGAGTTTATGTCGGAGAAGAAGAGAAAGGAATTGCTCCAGAGTCGAATCGTCTGAAATACCGATCGCTAGGTATCGGCACGTAAGAGGATACCGACACCGCGTGAGAAATATGCATCGGCTATGATTGATTCTCGTGAGAAGGTTAATTTATCTGGAAATCTCGTAATCGAACGGCGGTTCGATAACGAAGGAATCGCTCTTTAACGAAGATTCGTTGGGAATCGCAGATTTACGCCGCCGGGAGTATGGTGGTGGTGTGGGTTTTATCAATTTTATATTTCGTCCGAAATGCCACTTTTTAACGGCGCGCAAGGGCGTCTTCGGATCGCGCTGGAGGAGAGAAAGGCGGCAAAGTAGAAGGGGAACGGTTTGCCTCGGGCAACGTGGTATAAAAGCCGGTGCGCCTTCGCTTTACGCAATTTATGATACGTTCTTTAAAAGGGCTAACATTAGGCAAAGAGGCAACAGCTACAGGGGCCATTACGAGGTTCCGTGATTGGCCGCACGCGTATTGAAAACTAGTCGAAATTAATCAAACTCGGTCATCTTGCTCGACAAATTATTTTATCCGTGTTGTTTAAAAGAAAAACCAACTTATTAATATCGTAGAGAGATGGTGTTTAATAGGCGCGCGTACATACACGTATTTTCCAAAATATCGACGAATTTAATTTAATTATGGACGTATCTCCGATTTCACGAAACTCTACAACCGTACGTACTGCGTCTTGTCGATTTCTCACGTGCCGTACCGGGCTCCCGATGGAATTCGATCATCTCCATTATCCCATAGGCTGGTGGCGAGTCTGCTGGGGGTTTGATCGTCGGCGCGAGATCGTCCGTGGAAGGTTTTTGCGGATGAACACGACGCGATTCGTCCCCTTCTTTACCCCGTACCACCCGGAATACGCATAAAACGCGTTGTTCACACGAGAGCCGATCGGAGCCAGGGAGCGCGGCAGTCAGGCAGGCCGGTCGAGGTTGCCTTCTCGGAGAGAAGCCCGCTTGCGGTCTCGGGACCAGAATTACAAATGATATCGAATCGAATCGCTCGTAATATTATTCGATACGTGTTCCATTACTGGCGAAGTCCGAGCTTCAGGGATTCAAATTAGATTACCGCCGGGTTAGGTATTCCCGATCGTACGTATCTGCCGCGTCTTGCTACGTTCCACGCGTACCAACGCATCTCTCGATATCCATAGAAATTTATATGTACGTACGTTCGAACGTATTTTCGTAGAGGCGTATGGGTGAGCCATTGGCGCGTGTATGGGATCGAACACATCGACGAAATAAGAGAAGAACCGAAGGAACAGAGAGACGCGGTCAGCGAGGCCCGAGGCCCCTACAACACGGTAGCCTCACGTATCCGCAATTTACTTCTGATTATTATGCTCTCTATACTTACGCGGCGTTCTTATCTCGCCTCTCTCTCTTCTCTCTCTCTCTTCTCTCTCTCTCTCTCTTTCTTCGTCCCCTTCGTTTTCCCTCGATCCAAACGCGTCCTTCCTTTCTCTCTGGCTGTTTGTTGTTCTTCGTCCGTCCCGCGCGGTAGGCTTGGACGCTGCCCTGTACGGGAATCGAGGCAGGTATCGATTTACGACGGTACCCAGTCGTTAGATTCTCGACGATATATGCCCTCGTCATGCTTGGGCCACTCTGTCTGCCCGCTTGGAACCCTGACTTTCGTTCGTATAGCCCACTCCATGTACCTCGTCTTATCAGCGATCGGCCGAACCGTTTACGCGACTTCGATAAAATTTGCTTTCCGGAACATGAGGTGCTCTTCGGTTGGAGAAACAGTTGGGTAAGAGCGACCTTACGTTTTCATCGGCCACTGTACGGGCCAAGTAGATCGTTGCAGCTGCATTGTCGAAGCTACGGGTCAATTATCGGCAACGCTACCGTACAGGCTGATTCCGGAAGCTGGGGCAGACTTCTTCCGATCGTATCGCCGGGTACAAAGTATAGCCCGGTACGCCTCATTACGTGTCGACAAGCGTTTCTTTCGCATCGATCCATTTTATTACAAATTATACATGTTGAGGTTGACTGATAGATGAATGAGTGGATGAATTTCTAATAGAAAAATATATTGGAACAAGTATAGGCATAGCGTAACGCTGATTCAGATTCTCACTCTCTCGGTGTTACGATACAGTAGAATATGATAGGGAACAGGTTCATGCATTTATAGCAAAGGACATTACCAAAAAGGTTAACCTTGGTGCGTAGCTCTAGCTGAAGGGTACAAGAAACAGCAATAGAAATCTACTTATAACTCTTTTGTTCCCAGACCTTGTAACCCAAAACAACATTCATATTCGAGGGCGCAATAATATGGACCTTTTCTTGTCTCCAATTTTTTGTTTCGCTAAATTCTATTTTCTTCGTAACAGCGGTGTTAAAAGAAAGGATGTAAAGTTTTTCTTGAAGTAATTGCCTCAACGATACAAAATTGCGATATCGAAAAGATTACCTCTCAGTCGTCCGTAGAAGATCAGCCTGTACACACGTCGTACACCTTTCGATTCCTCGCAGAATCTTCGTCATTTCCGGGCTCAACTCGTGAAACGATAACAGAACGTCGTACCACTTACATTTTGTCGCTGCGTGCTGCTTATTACCTACCACCACTCAAGTGTATCCTTTTACGTGCATTTTCTCGCTATAAAAAAAAAATATATTACTCGCGATAAAATAATAGAATAAAAAAAAGGAGAAAGAAAAAAGAGTAGAAGGGGGAAACTGCGTAAGAGTGGATTATTTTTCCTGGATAAAAAGTAGGCGTCGCTGGGAAAGGAAGCAGGCGTTCGCTTTCGTTTAATAAGCGGCGTTAGACCGACGCCGATTCGGCTGGTTTAACGCACAAACGAGGAATCGATCGGCAAATTGTATCTGTCCGTCCGGTGTGCAACGATCCCCGGTCCGGTTTGCGTGTTTTTATCGGTTACCTGCTTCGGCTCGCGCGATCGTTTCGCGTTTTCGTGTTTACCTCAAATTACCGCCCGCCCGGAGTGGATTTTTTCGTTTTCTCGCGCGCGCGTCGTCCGTCGAACGTTGGAAGCGTTCCCTCGTTCGCGGAACACGCATATAACACTCGAGGCGGCTTTTTACCCCGTCTGCTTGACTCGAACGATCTAACGATTTCTACGCGCGACAGCCCGCAAAATCGACCGCACCGCCGTGCATCGTAAACAGGTCGCATCTCGCGCTGGCTGAGATTTTCTCGTTTTTTGCTGCCGAACCCAGTTCGCGGGACAATCGAGCGTAACGACTACGACGGGCTTCTAACCTGCGAGCTGCGTATCGAACAGCGCATCGAACAGCGCATCGAACAGCGCCAACAAAAGATACCACGTTGTCGGTTAACGATCGGAGTAGTGTATAACAGGTTTGTCGGGAATCTCGAACGAGGAAGCAGCTCCGAACCCTCTCGATGAAAACGCGCTCGTGTTGCTCTAGTTTGCGCTGAACGATCCGTCTAGCATTTTGTTAATCGTTTTCCCCGATAGCGTTGATAGCAGTAGCACCGATTGTGGCGAAATTAGCCACGAAGCAGTAGGATATCCAAGACCCGGAGCTTGGGAAACATAATTGGCAATAGTAAACAAATTTTATGGTGTACGATAGCAATGCCGATTCGTAATAGAGTCACGAGAATCGTGTAATACGCAAAGTAACAGCTGTATATATTATATATTATAGTGGAAACATTTTTACAAGAGACGAAATTAAATGCGATTCTGTGGTTGAAAGAAGTTAATTAGTTAGTAGTTCGTTACGTACACCGTACACCGTACGCTTTGTCTGTTAATTTCGCGATTGTACGATCTTCGTTGTAGAGTCGATGGATGGTTAACCAAGCGGTCTTTCGGTTATCAATTACACGTCAATTAGTCTAGCTCCCCTTTTTCCAGCGCGTCCGTTTACCATCCGCGCGTTCTGATTGGCACGCGTCCGCGTAGCCGCTCGTTGCAACGACAAACGATCATGCTGGTAATTAAGCGAAGCACCGACGTCGCTCTCGCCGCGTAACATAGTCGCGGCTGAAATTATCAGTCATAATAACGGGGCTGACCGTGTCTCGCGATTAACATAGAGCCGGACGAAGCGATGAAAATATTTACGCGGCGTGGACGATTCTATAATTAAACATGGCACCTACGCGTAATCGAGCCTATTTATCCTTGGTCCCGTTAGCGCCATTTCACCGATAACGCTTGCGCGATTCCTCAGATTCGACGGGTTAACGCCGTGCGACTCTCGGAGGCTCGATCGCGGCAAATACGTCGTGGTCTTATTTTCCCAATCGGTACAAGGGGCACTTAGCCGCGTTAAAGGGATACTCGAGTTTCTGGGTCCTGCGGAGGTGAAAGGGAGGAAAGGGTTGCAAGAATAGCGCGCTTGTGTGGGCCCTTGCACAGTCTTGCGCAGTCTTGTTTACCCGGCTTCGACTAAGTACAGAGATGTCGACGCATTTTTATGGATCGCGGTTGGAGCTACCTAATGTACGCTTCTTACGAAGGCGTAGTCTTTGGTGCTGTTACTTCGTGGCGAAGGAAGCCGCTACGCAAAGTTGTCGAAGCTTTTCCAACCGTCCCATTTGACAACCCAGGTTACCCCTCATACAGGAGAAATTAACTGTCAAAGTAAAATCATACGATTGATCGTAGACGAATAGAAATTTGCGAATAGACCAAGGAAAGATGGTTGGACGATATCGATGCGATTCTTATGCAACGCTTTCGCTTCGTTCAGCTAGTCGAAACGCAGTCGAATCGTGGAGGACCGTGCGATCGGTCCTCGAACCTGTCGTGCGTTTTCTTTTCCAAGCGACCAAGGAGACACGCGCATTAGTCACGTTAAAGGGCCACTCGAGTTTCCGGATCCTCGAGGTTAAATAAGAAGGAAAGAGGACCGGGGAGAGGTAAGAAGAAAAAGAAGACGGAGGGAAGATAAAAAGGAGGGTGGGTCGTTCGTTTCGAGTTGTTGTGACAGTTTGCCGAACAAACAAAACACCAGCCGCCCGCCCCACCCCCTCTTGGGCGAGAAGGAAAGAGAGAGAGAGAGAGAGACTCCGGATGCCGGCAGAACTTTTTACTCGACAAGCAGGCACCCCCGCTGCGTTAAGTGACCATTCGGTTTTCGAACAAGTGTGTGCTGTCTTTTCGAAGACACCCGACTCTTCTCATGCGCTCTGACACGCTGATTCTTACAGCCTCTAACCGAAAACGGGAGTCCTGTTGCGCATTATCTCGCGTTTTTCTTTTACGTCGAGGCCTGCCATCCAGTTACGTAAGTCGAGAAACATTTTAGAGAGGAAAAATCCTCGTTGACCCAGATACGTTCGTCGTCGTATCGAAAGGACGATCGCGAAACCATTCTCGTTCGTATACTTTCGTAAGATTGGTCGAACGAGAGCCCGAAATAAGTGGGTACTTATTTCGAGAAACATGGTAGAACAAGAACGAAAGAATTGGAAGATACGCGAGTCAACAGCGTGGAGGGTACTCTTTTGCTTCGCCTTTTTCTGCATCTTGGCTTGGTATATATTTTTCTTTCGCAGAGCTCCGTAAAAAGGGATAAGGAAACACATGGTGCGGAAATCTTGGGGCGGCAATAAGCAAGTAAAATCGTGGCACCAGGCGCAATTGCCGCGGACAGATGGCACGGTAGCTGAGAAATAACGGCGGTTTCGATTCATTTCGTTGTATACATACACGGTCGGCGGGTGCTGTCCGCTCTAATCGAGGCAAGCAGAGTATACGCAGCAACGAGTGCGACCTATTAATGCACGCAAGAAGGCTGCGATCGGCTCAGCTGGAAATTATGACGCTGTCGCGGTTCGTGCAACTTCGTATTACAGGGTAACTGTCGTGCTAGCCAAATGACCGGGTACGAAGTTGTAATAAAACGTCACGGCCGGTCAAATTGGACGTAAAGCGATGTTAATGATATCATTTTAGCCCGAGGGAAAGGGTGAAGCCCCCGCACGTACGGAAACTCGGTGCGTCCCTCGTTGAAAATTAAAAGAATTTCCTTACCCTCTTGTATCGAGGACTCCTTAAATTTCGTTTTAAACGTTTCGATTGTTGGACGGGAGCACGAACTTTCAACATCCTGCGATGTCTCCACCGAGAAACGTACAATTACGCGACATTCTTCCGTCCACTGCTTACGTTGTCTGCTTCTGAAATACGTACGACGCGTACGATCCTTCGTATTTCTGTTTCCTTTCGAAAGCAATAAATTACGATTCAATTACATATTTCTGTCATACCTTGGAGTCTTCGCGGCTCGACGTTATTTAACGCTACGGTGCATCGTCGTCCAACACATTTTCGAGAAAATTTGTTGGAATCTAGCACCGCCGGGGGACTGCTGCCGAGCGAAAGCCGAATCTCCTTCAAATTCCGGAGGAACGTGATTCACCGGTGCGTTATGTTTGAGCAATTTCATTAGGGAAAACGGCAGGGGGAGAGAGTGGGGAGAGAGAGAGGGGTGTGGGGTGAGGGGTGAGAGAAGGGGGCCGCGTAATCTCGGTGCGTTCCTCCGCACAAGATTTCCTCCGATAACTCAGCGAAATTAGCGGGGAAGCGGTGTGCAAGTTGGACGCTATTGCGGCCGAATAATTCTCAATTAGTCGGCGGAGATCGCGACTCGCTAAGTCGTATTTATGCCAGTCGTTGGATGCTCGTCCAGCCCCGGCCGCCTTCGGCTTTATATTACGCCGTGCCGGGAGATTTATGCGATCGATCCGTCTCAGTTTGCTCGTGGATCCCCGCGTCCAATAATCACTCCGACCCGTTTCCCCGCCGTCTACCATCCCTCGTGTAGTTGCCTGCTTCTCAGTCGTCTCGCACGTCGTGGCTCGGCCGCAAAACTGCGAGACGCGTGCCCGAGGAAAATCGCTCCCGTGGCGACGCGACGACACGATCCGCGCTGAGGGATTTCGTGGCGTGCGTGGCGGGGGGAGGGGGGGGGGACGGCGTGCGATCATTGACGACCCTCCAACAACGACAAATAGAAATAAATTTCACACGGATCACGCGACGAACGACGTTTCGATTCGCCCGATTTTTATTGAGCTCTCGCCGGCTTTATTGCCTGTTTTCGCCGGCTGATCCAGCCCATTCGTTTCCTTGAGTCGCCTCGGTGGAAGTTGTCGGGCGAGAGAGTCGAGGACGCGGGCTTGTACGAAGAAATAAAGCGGCGAAATAAAGCACCGCGTAATTTCGTTTTATTCTTCGAGCTCGCAAGGTGATACCGCTGCTTACGCGCGCACGTCCTACCACCCTCGTGTTCGCCGTGCTGAAAGAAATTCTCCGCGTCTTGTACGCAGACAAGGCCACGCGTCGAAGCGAACGTGGAATGGGCAGCGTGTAAATCTTTTCACGAGCTCTCACGTGGCGAACGAATACTCGTATTCCTCTCGGTGCACCGAGGTCGTTTGATCGCTCTATCGACGCTCGTCGCGCGTGTGCACGCGTCGAATGTAAAATTGGAATTTAATACGGCCATCGTCCGGAATCGTCAGCTCTGTTCGGTATCGCGGCCCCCGTTGTCCTCCGCCGGGGAGAAAGAGAGGCGAGTTCGCGCCGAGCCGCGGACGAAGAAGCGAGCGAGGAAGGACGAACGTTGCGAAGGCTTCTATAATAGGTTTTACGGCCCGGGGACGACGGGGCAACCACCGTTGAAATTGATTTTCGCGTGTCACGTATTTTTCGACAGGGGCGAGAGCTGATTGTCAGAGATGGCGAGATGCTGCCCGCAGCAGCGGCTCCTTTTTGCCTCTCTGCTTCGTGTGGTGCGCTCTCTGTGGGCCGTCGGGCTAGTAGCGGTGCAGCGTGTACGCACGAAAAAGCCGGTCCGGCTGCCGGGGAACACCGCAGAACGGCGACGAACATCGAGCTGAAACGGAAAGAGCGTAAAGGGAGAAGGAAAAGAGAAGAGTTGGAAACGGCTGCGAAACGCGGCGAGCGGACACGAACTGAGACGAAAAGAGGAAAAAGGGCAAAAGGGAGGAAGGGAGGAAGAGAAAGAGTGACGTAGAATAGAGCCATAAAAGCCTTTTCGAAGACTCGCGCCGAATCACCGCGTGCTCGCTCGCGCTCGCCCGTGTGCTCGCCTGTGTGCTCGCCTGTGCGCTCGTCTGTGCGCTCGCCTGTGTGCTCGCTGGGCCCTTCTTCGTTGTTTCGAATTCGAGACTTCCGTTCGAGAACCTTCCTCGTCCCCGTTCGCCGTTGATGTTCCGATGCTTGTTAGATAGCCCGTCCGAACAGACGGTCCGAGGGGCAACGAGAGGCGAGACGCGACAGAATGAAGACGTGAAGCGGTCGTGAAATTGGCCACCGAACGCATCGATTTCGAGGAAACCATCCTTTCGGCTCAAATACGCCTATTCTAATGTAATTAGGCCCCCGGTGAATTGGCGTTGCTTCGTGCTTCTCCTTTTTTCCTCTCCTTTTTTCTCTCCCTTTTTCTCTCCTTTCTTCTCCTTTTTCTTTTCCATTCTCTCCAGCCCTTTCCTCTCGCTTCCTTTACTTCCACTCCCCTCTCAGACCGCTACTCTCCTCTCACGTTTTCATTCTGTTTCTCCGCCCCCCCCTCCCCACCCCACCTTTTTCTACCTCCTGTTTCTCGTTTTATTTTCGTTTCGCATGCAAATCGCACGGCACTCGGCGGACGTTCGCGGTGCGCCTTCCACGAAACTTTACGGTCGTGCTAATTCCTCACCGTGCGGAGGTGCTAAGTGAAACAAAACCCAGGGTCGCCTCGAATCGCCAAAGAAACGCGGCTTTTTTTCGCCTGCGTATCGACCAACGGCGTATGCAAACGATCCTATCTCGGCCGGGATCGAACGACTTCCGGCCCGGCCGTAATTTCGGCTGCACGGCAACGAGACCGCCGAGATCTACGGCGTATTAGCGTCTATTGTTGATTCTTCGATGCCGTGCGCTTCGCAATCGCTTACTTTTTATCAACGGATAGCGAAAGAAAAGAAACGGGTGGCGGTTCTCTCGTTCCCTTCCTCGATCGACTCCCTGGACTGTTTAGCGAAACGAGGTTGCTCCTGTATAATTAACCGTTGCGTTTATCAGAAATTCATCGTACAGGCCTTCTTATAATTCGCTATTTCCTTGGAAAGTTCCGTGCAATGAAAACGGCAGGCGTATTAACCGAATCTCATGAATAATACACGCTATTTCACACTCGCGTCCAAGCTTAACCTTTTTAAGTAGCAGCTATCTCGGACAAGTTGTGTTCGTCGCTCGAGATATAATTCACTGGGCAAACGATGTCACAGCGTCGCCGCAAAGGCGATAGACGTGCCGCTGTAAATCGCATAAATAGAATGTCGTCGTCCGAAAGCACGTGTCCGGTCGAACTGGACGCAATTTCGTCGCAATTTTACTTCGTTGAACGCGTTCGAGTTCCACTGAAAAGCTCTTTCCTTGCGTGAAAACCAATTACGTTTATCGATACGCGCGTTTCTTTATGCCTGTAACGCGGCGTTATTTATCATGCGCGTAGCTAGGCAGTAACGACTCGCAGCTCGTGCTCCAAACTACAAAGTATATGCCTCTCGAACGTCTGAATCTTGCGCGCGTCTGTTCGCGCCACAACGATATTTCTACATTGTCAGCGTCGAAATTCGATTTCCTCTTGCAAACAAAGGTGCACTCTCGGACGACTATCGCGGTGGATGGCGGTAGCATCGATCGTCGCAACGTACTAGGCAGAAATCCCCGCGCGTTCAAACTTTCGTCCATGTAATCGATAACGGGTGTATCGTTACCGACTCGTTAAATCAATTTTTCCTCCGCTTCTACTTTGAACGATTCTCGCGTCGTACGTTTCCCAAAGTCTATGCTCCTCATCACCGAAAGTTACGTAAGACGCGACAAATCCACGTGTTTAGCTTTTTACGACGGTATACCGTTCGTCGCGTTCGATAGAGAAAAAAAGTACATTTACGCGTTGTATCTGTCAAACATAGCGCGCAGGATTACACCGAGTATCTCCGGTGTGGGCGAAAAGAGCGAGGAATCACCTCCGAGAGCGTGGCGGAGGAGATACGGAGACACGCGGCGACGACCACGTTGACGAAGAAGCGGCGAGACACGCGGAAATAAGACGACGAGCGTGGAGGCTAATCGATCCCGGAGTCATTAGCGCATTAGACACGATAGCCTTGCTCGATACGCGAGCCCAGAACGGCCATGTTTGCTCTGGATTAATGTCCCACAGACACGAACGCCGGGCGTTTCGCATTCTTTAATTGGACAGTCCGGGAACCGAGTACGTCGGCCACGACGAATATTCGCACAGCGAAACCGCGAGGGGAACCGCGAGAAGAACCGCGAGGAGAACGGTTGGTCGTCTAATCGCGAAATCTAGCCGGGCGATTTTTAAGACGTCGCCAGAGAAGCCAAGTGGCCGAGAGCCGGTAATGCCTCTTCGCGATCGTTTCAATTGATTTCGCTCGTTCGTGAAAACGTGCCAGCCAGCCAGCCAACCAGCCGCGGTGATTAACGAGGCTTCGCTCCGTTACTTTCACCGGTGATTCGTTATTTTTTGGCAGATTCCTAGAATTTGCGATTCTTGGCGATTTACTCGAGTCGACGCGTGGCCCGTTTGCAAATTGTTACGCCTGTTTGAATAGTTTCCTTCGTAATATTAAACAAATGGACAGGCAAAAGCGCGTCGCGTTATTTCGCTAAATCCGTGCATCGATCGAATCTAATCGTGGCGTATCCGTAGACGAGAAATATCGCCTATATTCACGAGGCAGTTTCATTTTTACGACGCTATAGACCAAACGTAGGTGTAGCGTGTTCGTTAAGAAGCGACGTTGGCGTAAATATTGGCCGTACGAGCGAAATTGAAATCGTAAGATATCTCGTTGGTGGACGCAAAGGGGTTAAAGACGGCCAAGCAGCGGCATAACGGTCTGGCCGGTTAATCGACGATTCTCTTATTCCGGTGGTTATAACGCCACACTGGCAGCCGAGCTATTTCTACATTATGCTTACATTAACCAGTCTACTTACCTCGATCTTATGGACAAACGATCGAGCGACCCCGGCTCGTCCGAAGCGTGGCTGAAATAAATAACGAACACCTACTTGCTAGAGTCTCGTGTCTTACACGAGCATTGTGCACACGAGTATGTATGCACCGGATCGTGTTCGGTATAGAGCCACACGGCTATAGCAGGCCGGGCAGACGTTCGAGAGCGGAGTATTACGCGGAGTTTTCCATCCGGTGGCTTTATAATGTTGCAATTAATAATAAAAAGGCCGGGAGAAAAAAAAAGCCAGGCATGCTCGACTACCGGCCAACTATTAACAGTAATGAATCGTCGTATTAACGATAATCGCGTGTATCGCGATTAAAATTAATCGGAGTAATTATTGCGCGCGGGTTTATGGCCGATCCGCGGGATGATTTATTCGCCGCGGGGCATACGCGGATAATGAATAATCGGTATTTCACGTAAAGGGCAAATCAAATGCAATTAAATCGCGGCGAATCTCGCGGCTGTCGTTGGACACGTTGCGAACAATAACAGCCCCGGCGTGGAGAGCAGCTCCCGGTGGCTACCGCTTGCCCGGTGGCTTGTAATTTGAGGTCGTTAAGACCGGTGAAAATTTTTAACGATCGCGAGCAAAAAACTCGGCGATACTGGTGCAACGTCGAATCGTCGGGTTGCAACCGTTATCGACGTTTCTGTCATCCACGGTCAGCAGGCCTCACGACGGAAACCAGCAAACAGGTTGCAGCAGGGAATATTAAATTTCGCGCGACGAGACACGGTCTGATAAATGGCCTGCTGAAAAGTCACGACGCTGATCGACTTGGTGTACTGAAAAGTAGAGAAAGGTGACGATGTCAGGAGCATTTTTTCCCCTCTAAGCTTACCTCGCTATTTACGGCCATCCATGCGATCTTTTTGCCATAAACGATTTCATAGATGCGAGTCGTTCGTCTCGAAGGAAGTTTGGACGGTTTATATAATCGCGTAATCGGCCAGCGGAATGGAGAAACTTGCAAAAAGCGGAGTCGTTCGGCTATGAAAAATACGGTCGAGCCGTAAATCGACGTTAGACGATCGGTATCGCGAGATAGCAGCTAGTCAAATCGATGGAGACTCGTTAACGCGCCGATGAAAAGAAGCGAGAAACGAAAGGAGCGATGGAAGCAGCGAAATCCTTGCCGGCACGGCGAAGAGAGAACGAAACTCCGGCGGTCTAGAACTCCGTCGTTCCGAGCACGAGTAAAATTCGAGCGCGCATTAGGACGCGGATACTGTTACATGATTGAACTAGAGCAAGGTTTCCCCTGCGGGGGTTAACGAGTGTTAGCTGTTGCCACATTATAACGAGATATCGAACGAACCGCGCGCGCGGTATCGCGTTTCACCCTTAAAGAGCGGATATTGCAGGAGATACTGCGTGGGGTGGGTTTAGTGGAGGCGGGCCGGAAGGGGTAGAGAGAAGGTAACAGAAGACAAGGAAAATGTTGGTAGCAACCTTCGGTAGCCGCCGACACTCGAGCATCGTCGAGGTGCACGGAGCAGGGTGCACACGCGATCCTCATTACGCGGATATGCCGTGTCGTGATCGTTACCCCACGCAGCCGATATTATGTTTTCATATCGGGTAATAGCGGCGATAACGCGGTCAAATGGTTTCGCGAGCCGATTTCACGATTCGCTTCCGATACGTCACGCTTCGGGGAGAAAGGAGCGCCGTCGCGTCTGTTTGGCGTTAAAAAGACGCTCGTTTGTTCGAATACGAACAATCGCGATAAGAAACGACTGACAAGAGGAAACGTGACAGCTGCTTTTTAATTAAGAGAGAGAGAGAGAGAGAGAGAGAGAGAAAGGGAGGAGGGGGTATTTCTTCGAGGGCGAAGACAAATGTTTACGGTGCGAGTACGACGAATCACGAAAGCCAAACGGCGGAAGAAAATTTAGAAAATTTCTCACGAGATGTTCGTCGATCGACCGTTTAAAAACGCGAGCTTCTTTTTTTTTATCAACGCGCTGGTGCTGCGAACGACGTAAAAGCCGAATCAAGCTTAGAATAGGAAAGGAGAAAGTGTGATGAAAACGATCGTAAAGCAGCGATTTAAAAAACCATCGACCCGCAGGAGTGAGAAGCGTGAAGCGAAGCTCGTTGGTCGGTATCCGTACGTACGGGGCTCGCCCGTATCGATTCGTCGACAGTGACAATGACAATGTCGCTCGCGTGGAAAACAAACGATCCAGCCCCGAGCGTAGGGCTGGAAGATCGGAGGCGTACCGCGAAAATGAGCTTCTGGCCGGGAGCACGGAGGGTTGTGAATAACGCCGGCGTTGTCGCGTTAGTAGCAGCGAATGTCAACGAAATAGGCTACACCGCGTCTCGTTCTATCGTGTTCGTCGCGTCGTCTCGATCCCGAAAATCCGCGCGGCACCAAGGGCGGAGGCGTTGCCGGACCATTCGAGGGACAAAGAGGGAAGACACGAGGCACGTCGAAGGGAGAACGCGCAGAGGTGACGATGGCGGCGACAAGGGGTTGGTACCGATGTCGTCGCGGGGAAATCGGCCGGAAAATGGGAAATCCAGCGGCCTGGTGACAAATGGTTGATCGCCAGCGGGGCGAAGGTTGGCTTTTGGCGTGTACCGAGCGATAGACGAGTCGAGTCGGGGAATGGGGAAAGGAGCGGCCAAAGAGAGGGAAAGAGGGAGGCACGCCGTTCCGGGGTGAATACGCCGCGGTCATTGGGCGATAGCGCGGCTAACGCGAACGAGCAGAAAGCTTTTACACCATTCTAATCGCTTTTCTGAAAAATTTCTACGTCGTTTCTTTCGTTTGCTTCTTTTCTATTTTGCCCTTCTTTATCATCGGTGATTTGTATTACGTACGAGCCGAGTGAATGGAAGAGCAAATATTTGGATTTTTTAAAAAGACGATCGTGCTTTTCCTTTCAAACGAGAGTTATCGCGCAAGAGCAAACATTTGAACTTTGTATTTGCGGGCCATTGAATATTTTACTCTTTGACTTTTCCGAGACAATGATCGGCTAAATAAAGAGTCGCGCGGAAAGTTTGCAATAAGGTTGAAGAGAAGATTACGTTTTCTATGGATAATGAGATCGTACAATGTTGAAAAGAGGGCATAGTTGTCTCGTTTCATCGTAAATACATAACCCGAAGTTGTGGCAAAACGCGAACAAGGCCGATCGGTGTTACGCATTCGGTGGCAATGAAGGTTGTGTTATATCCTCGCACTTATCCACGGAACGAAAGGGAATACACGAAAGATCGACGTGTGTACACAAGTTTTTCTCTACACAAGAGATGTCATAAAAGCACTCGGAAATAGTTCTGTATAGCTTTCTCGCGACGTAGGTACGCTACGTATCGACGGTATCTTCTGTATGCGCGCAACTGTTCTTGAACGTCGCTCGTCACGTGCTCGATGCATAGCGCGAAAAGTTCATGGCGTACGACGAGACATTAAAATTAATTTCGCGTCTCGCTACGACGTTCAACTTCGATAACCTTTTGTAATACGATCAGCTATTATTCAGGTATTATTACCACTTACACTCGCGAAATACTTGAACTATTTGACGAATTTCAAACACGCGTTGCATCCACCGCGAAGCTGTTCACGATCGTACCACACTCGCCATATCCTCGCAGTAAAGAAGAATCGGGTTTACACGCTGCACGTTAACCGATCCTCTCGATATCCCGAATAGCCATTCCGAGCGATAACCTCTTTGTACGGGAGGTTGGTCGAATGCTCGAGGAAAATGTATCGACATAGCTGAGATTTTATTAAGCGAACTCTGCCGGTGGGGGCTCATAAATCGGTCCATTTATTTCACGCGAGCAAGAGCCAGGCTATTGTGTTACATCGCTGGAAAAACCACTTTTCGGGACGCTTCTATACGGGGTTGGATGGTCGCGAGGAATAAACGTCGCTCCTCTCCTGTTCCGATCATCCCGATAGGTTCGAGCGAAAATGCCGCTGGCCGTTTCCTGTTTTCTCGAAGAAACCCTCCGTGAACGTCGAGAGCGATACCGCGCGGCGATAAAACGGGAAATTGCTGAATTCCTGTGGAATAATTAAATGGCGCCCTTGGGCGTTTAAAACGCTTGTTTGTACCGTTATCTGGAATCTTCTGGGGAGGAAGTTTTTCCCCCCCCCCTGCCCTCCGCCCTTCTTTAGCCTTCATTTTTTTCCTCTTCTTCCCTTTCTTTTTACGGCTCGTTTTTATTTGTCCTCGCAACATCTCCTAAAGCGCAAATTGAAATCTACGCGGTACGTCGGGCGACTTGGGCCGTGATACAACGAGGCGAACGATATCGTTTGAAACTGAGAAACAACGCGCGACTGGAAGCAC
This sequence comes from Bombus pyrosoma, assembly GCF_014825855.1. Taxonomy (NCBI): domain Eukaryota; kingdom Metazoa; phylum Arthropoda; class Insecta; order Hymenoptera; family Apidae; genus Bombus; species Bombus pyrosoma. Next base: position 4,538,721 of record NC_057770.1, on the reverse strand, counting down.
GGTAAAACGGAAAATTACTAAATTCCTGGAAGATAATTAAACTTCGCTGTGACGGGACGCCGCGACCGTATCTCCACTGGTTTGCGCGTCTACCAAAGAGCGGTTCTACGCGTTTAAAGAAGTACGTACACTGTGCGCGATCATTTACACACAGATTCGTCCGTACGCTCTTTCGTTCGCGCAGAGTCGAAGAAGCGTTTTCTCCGAGAGATTGGAAGAGATTCTTTCTTGCCATAGAAAGGTTAGTCGCTTTGTTGCATACTCGGGAATATCGTCGAAGAGAAGAGAAATATTTTCCTAACGTTCCTCGCTGTTAGTTAGTTTTCTCCGTGTCTATCGAGATTCGTTGCACGGAGTCGGTAAAACGGAAAATTGTCGGGTTCTCTGAGAATAATTAAACTACACCCTCGCCGATACATCGCACCCTTCGCTTCAGCGAGAGCATCCAGCCGGCTTTTCGAATTTACTGTGCCGCTCTCGTGGATCTTACGACCGTTACGAATCGGTTACACCTTTCAGCGCGAAACGATTAACGTCGCAACCCCGGTGAAACACGGTGGTTGGTGCTTCTCGCGGCTGGATACAGGGGTTGGAAGCGGAGAGCCGGATAAATAGCGAACGACACCGTGGATCGGAGGGGATGCTCGAGGAAACCGACTAAAAGGGAGATCGCGAGAGGGGTCCAGACAGAGACAATGTGGCGGATAATCGCGCGAAACGATTTGCTCTTTTCACGGCCGATTAAGCCCGCTCAATCTGTTGGTCGAGCGAGAAAACGACTAGGGCGGATAGACTGTGAAATAATAAGAACGAATCGAGGCTCGATTCGCGTCATCGGCGTCATCGGCGTCATCGATACCTTGAACTCGAGCCTTGGCTTTTTCACAAAATTCCAACTTTTTTTGCGTCGTTTCGTTTATAATCCGTTAATTGCAATTGCTTACGTCGAAGCAAACGACAAATGGAAACGACGGAGCAGAGTTTGGTTCGAGAAGCTTGTACCTAACTGCTAACTAATGCTGCGAAACGCGTCTTTTTCATAAGCGGTTAAACATCGCGGAGTTGGTAAGACGTCGTACACGGACTTTCCATTGTTAAGCGCGCAACGTATCCTGGGTTATCCTTGACAGACGTAGCACGTAATACGTTCATGGAAGGACGTTTCTATCGAAAAGTGGGAGCGCTAGTTTCAATTTGGAATTTTCGAGTACCCCGAGGAAATTGTTAGTTGGAACACGTCCCGATGACAGATTAGCGATCGCTCGAACGCTTTTTCGGTACCAGGAGCGGCCATTTTCGTGCTTCGACCGATAAGCAGAAGTGTCTCGGGGACGAACCAGGCCTCTGCTTCGAATCACGAGCAGATAGCCGCGCGGGCGGCTTGTTTGATGACTTATCTCGGCCTCTGGTCTACGGCTGTTGCTCCGTGAGCTTGAACATGGTGCCATGCCGCTAGCCTGTTCGCCGCGGGCGACCTCCATTCATGCGTCCAATTTAGACGTCAATGATGCAAATAAAGCATCGGGTTCCTTAATCGATCATCGCACCGATCCCAAAGTATTCGTTCCCTTTCGTTCCCTTCCGTTCCCTTCGCACACGGTGCATCTTTTCTCTCTTGCCACCGTTTGCGTTTTTTCTTCTTCTCTCTGAGATAAGTATCAGGCCGGTTAATAATTTAGAAGAGTTAACGTCAGAAATTTCACACAAAGATAAAGGAGGATAAAACAGAGAACCAGCGTCTACTACTACGGTTAGCAGGTTTACCGTGTATATCCGCGTGGAAATCGAATTGACCATTCGTTCGACGACACGCGGCAGACGAATTAAAAGCCAACGACATTTTGAAAGAAACTCTCGTAATAATCGGCATAATCACTCTTCAGGATACGATTAAATTGGCCTCGAAGTTTCGAATTGGCTCGATTTTTCGACGGTCCGTTAGATCTTTTATTCGTGGCAGATCACAATCGTGGCAGCATTCGTATCCCTCCTGTTCCATTTTCCAACGATATCCATGCCTGCGTTTACGCGTTATACGAGGTTATACCGAGCAAAACTCGTCGAAGGTGGCGCGGTTCTCGCGTGGCGACGATCGAAGCGTGCGCATCGACGGGCGTTATCCGCGAGAACGGGGACAAACGCGAGAGGACAAACAGGAGCGAGAAAGAGGGTGATGCGGTGGAACACGCGAGTATCGTTAGTCGAGGCGCGGTAATTAGGAACGAGCAAAGTCGGGGAAAAGCAGCGGGGGCCGCGTTGCATCGTAATTCACGCGGGGGACAAGAAAATCTTTTATCACCGCGTAGCCGGTGTCATCGGTCCGCGACGCGACCCGCGTGTTAGCCGCGCTCCAATCCTCTTGCTTAAGTCATTACTTAATTACTCGTGCCGCTTTATGAATACTCGCGCGCCGGACGTTATCGTTGGTAGGGAACGTCACGGAAAAGAAAAACGTCCTGGCGGAACAGGACTGAAGAAAAAGCCAGACGAATCGGCAAACGTCCGTTACCACGCTCGACACGCGTTTTTATTTGCTGCAATTAGCATTTTCGTTCGTAATTGGACGATTAAGGGCCAGAGTTTCGCTAATAAACCCCCATTTGAAAGCGCTCGAATCTGAAAGCTCAAATTTGAATTTAAATGCGAATTTAGATTTGAATTTTACGCCGGTGAAGTGCTTCATAACCGAGAAACACGTTTCGTATCGTCGGTAGTCGGGATCTAGAGTCGGCCGTTCCCCGACAACGGAGCAACGGTCGTAATGACCTCGCGATAGATCATCGGGCAACCCTCATCTTGCAAAAGTTCAAAGGGTAAACGAGGAGAACGCGTGCATGCACACTCATAGATTTCGCAGTTCCGCCGAATGGCCACCGGCAACAAACGTTTCGGCTCGCATTCCACGGAAGCTCGAAGGAATGAAGTTGTTCGCGCGAGTATCCCGACACGACGAGAGATTTGTAGGTCGGCGCTGGTCCCGCAGAGAAAATATTTTCGTCTTCCACAGAAGCTCGAGCGAAACTCTAGGCCGAGATACGGGGGTGGGGGGAAAAAAAGAAACAATTAAAAAAAGGGAGGAAATAAGAAAGGTGGCCAATAAAAGTAGCCCGAGCGGCAGTAAACGACGACTCTCGAACCTTTCGACTACATTCCATGTAAATTAGACACGCGCGCCTGCTGCATGACGAGCTAGAACGCGCTCACTCTCTTGGAAATAAACACCTGCTAATGTCCATTAGTCGATTCTTCTTGGCTACAGATTTTTTCGGTCTCCGTGTGAATGAACACGGCGGTTTAATGATATGGAAGTACCTACCTAAGCGTTATACTCTATTATGCGCGGAATAGAGTTGCGCCAAAATCGTTTCGACACACCGATCGATCGATGTTTTTCCGATTATTCGCCGTTTCTTCTCTGGAAGGATGGATTTTAATTACAACGCTACCGGTGTTGATCGACCATGGACGAAAAATGGCCGACGGGCGTTGGAATTGATCGGTCGGCAACCACCGTACAGAGAACGTAGTTCGAAGCGTGATTTATCGGAACGTTTAAATCACTATAGAGAAGAAAAAAAAAATAAAAAAAAAGAGAAACGTCAAAACGCGATCTTGGACGGACAGCTTGTACCGTACGAGGCTTAATGGAAAAATACTTTGCCCTACAGAGGGTATTGCGTGCCAATAATTGACGCACGCCGCGAAAGGTCGCGTATATCGTTACTTTCTCGCCACTGCTCGCGCAAACTGTACAATAAGATCCGGAGCTTTTTGTCGTTGGAAAAAACGCGCCACGAGCGAATCGATTCCTCGAGGTAGGGCGATGTGCTCGAGAAATCTTGTTGCTACCAGCGTATACGACGCTGGCTTTTCGAAAGCTGTTTAGTCGTGGATATACACCATGGAGTGTATCGGCGAAACATCGTCGGCTCGTGAGATTGCAACGCGTTAAAATGTCTGACGTTTTTGTTTTCTGCGGCACGCTCGATTTGCGTACTTTTATGGCCCATTACTTAAAGGCAAACATCGTTCCGGACAATAGTTTCGAACGTAGTAGTCTCCGCTTTTATTCTTCCGACACCCGCGCCGCTAACACCGTCCGACCGAGAGTCGTTTCTCTCTGGCTCGATAAACCACGCTCGTCGATCGTTTCTTTGCTCGCCGAACGATTCTTTTAATCGGTCGTCGGTTTCATCGAAAACGGGAGAAAAAGTTTCCTAAAGCGCGGCGGTGCTGGTTTTCGCCAGCGAACCGAGTCTCGCTTTCTCATTGTTTAAAAAAGGGGCAATTGATGCACCGTACAGTGTATCAACCGACCTACGTCCTGTCATTTTAGCTGCGGTATACCCGGTTATTTCGCCGTTTTACCACTTGCGCTGGAAATAATAGATGACGCTCAATTGCGGAATTCTTAATAAGCTTCGCCAAGCGTTCGCCGGACAGAGAGTCCCCGTGTCGCCGTTATTGGATGTAAAGACAGCCGTATTCGCAAATTCTACGTATCTCGTATATAACGCGACCTATCGAAACTCGTATACTACGACAGTAGAAAACATGCGAGGGAACCTTCCCCTTCTAATGTTAACCTTTACCGATACTTTGCTCGCTAAGTACGTAGCGACCATATTAAAACGATTCGTAGACTCGGCGATTCGTAATTCTCTATCCAATCTATTCGAAACTGATGACAGGTTTCGCACGCGATGTTTATTCTATCGTTGGAGTCGGAGAAATAAGATTGCGCGAAAGGAATGGCAAAGAAACGCCAGGTCTACGTCAAGTCGAAGAACGGTATCGACCCGAAGATAATGTAAGAAATGAGCAGAGTTCACAGTCAGAACGATCGAAGCTTGGAAACGCGCGGAGATTGTTTTTCTCTAGCGTCGTTGCAAACCATCTCGGTTTACGCGAATCTCGCCTAATGGAAAACTCGAAAACGAAGAAGCAGCCAAGAACACGTACCGCGACATCTGCTTAGCACACGAGTTTTCAACAAACTCGTGATCCTAGGCACCTATATCGATTTGCCTGCACGAGAACATCTGCGCGATTAGCCGCGGCCGACTCTCACGGGCGAACGACTCGATCGAAAAGCGAAGGAAAGCTTGGGTGAAAACGCAATCGGCTTAGCTACGCGTACAGGTGGCGACGTTTGACACGGTGCACCGGCACGTTCCATCTCGCGATTACCCTGATCGATCGACGGAGATGCTTCCAATTACGCGGCCCGTTGCGCAACGATCGTCGACAGGATCGTTTCGACTAGATTTTCCAGCAGCCGCAGGCGCGCGCGACCTTTGGAACGAATTGCACAGGGGCTCGTTCGTTTCTCTCCGATCGACGACGCTCGACGTATAATATCGACGAAGTGGACGAAGTTGAGATGCACTTGGCTCTGACAGCTATCGCGCCGGCTTGTCCGCGTGCAATTGATCGATCGATCCCACCAATTACGTCTAATGACGACTGGACCTAGAGACCGCGTTGCGAAACGCGTATGAAACACCGTTCTTTTCGCCGTGGAAATGCTCGTCTTTTGGGATAAATGTCACCGCGAATACCAAGGATATTTTCTAACGGGGTCTTTGGATCGACGCTATTCGATGCTATTCGAAATGGCGTCGGGTTATATTTCGGCTCGAACATAGTCGATTTTCGCGTCTGGCTCTCAGAAAAACGACAAGTGTCTGGATAATTAATTATTCATTAGCCGTTCTTTGCGATCGCTTCTATCCGGCACTACTCATTGGCAATTTCCAACAATAGAACATGACAGATTTATCCTCTATTTCCAGCACTGGCGTATTGGCGGTGGTTTCTCACGCGACGCCATAAATCACGCGTCGCATTGACGATTTAATATCGGTTGTCGTACCGCGTGTATTTAATAACTCTTCGCGACACCATGGCAATAAGCGCCACCCACGGGAAGATCGATATCGATGATAACTACCATACAAAGCCACCGCGCGAGTTTTACAAAGCCGCGGCGCTTAATTACAACCCGTGACAACATCGTGCTCCGCTGAACAGCCGCCATTGTGTTTCTATTTTTCGCTTCGTATCAAGCGATCTAATTAGCCGCTATTTAGTGAGAAAACATGGATCTTTTTATACCCTAAAGGATTAGACGTGTTTGCGGAAGCAGAATCTCGCACCCTTCTCAAATACCGATCGAAAGAATAAACGCGTTAAGATCGAATTCGTTTAACGTCGGTTGACACAGCTGCCTTTGACCATGTCTTTGCCCGTACCTTTGCCCATAGCTTCGCCACGGTTAACCGGCCGTTGTTCGAGTTAAACGCTTCGCTAGCAGACTCGGTTAACCAACGTAAACGTATTTCTAGTAATTTGCAGCCACGATGCATCGAGCCTCGCGATATTCCAGTGGTTGTTTTCTTGATTGGCGGAGAGGTTGCAAAGTATCGTCGCTAATAGCCACCGGGTGAATTTACACGAGGCGATACTAGATGGCTGTTAATTAGGCTTAGTCGGTTGTCGTTCATCGTCGATCGTTGCCTTATACGGAACAACGACTAAACTAAATGGCGGATCGGCCGAGAACGAAGGAGGCAGCTTACAGGAGAAACTGGAACCTGTCTTTTCGCCTCTCTTCCACTGTTCCTCCCTTCTCCGCAGACCTCGCGATTTCTCTTTATTGCCTGGTTTCAGGGTATCGTTGCTCGAGTCGGAATTGTCGCAAGACTAGGCATATTTCGTCCAAAGGATATAACGTCTGCTCGTTGTCAGTGATATCATATTAGAGAGTCATCTGTAGCGGCGATGTTAAAGCTAAAACGTTAACGCTAAAACGAACGAAATGTCAAAGTTGTGCTAAATTTTCTTGCTTTGCCAATAGCAATTTCATTCTCGTTAGAGGATATAGTTATTTTTTACGCGTTTCGAACGTACTCGATATCTTTCTCCCGTACAGACGCGTCCTTTAAATCGACGCGAACTGTACTCGCAAGTGCCCCAATCGCGTCAAAAGGCGGCGATCTTGAAAAGTTTCCGCACGATTTTTTGCAAGGTTCGCTCGCGAGAAGAACCCTTCGGTCCGCAACTGTTTTTATAATGCGAATTAATTCGGCGGGGGTGGAAGAGTGGGTGAGGGGTATAGGTTCGGTCTTTTCGGACAAAGAGGCAAAGGAGCGATCCACGACAATCGATTCGGACGGGAAATTAAGAAGCTGATCAAAGACCGTGTTCTATTGTCTTGTTTTCCTTTCCATCAACGAAGCGTGTCGAACCGGTGCCGGATCGGATCTCATAGAATCGGATCATCGATGATCCGTTCCGTAGACGCTTCGCGTTTTCATTCTATTCTCGTTTATTGTCCTCTTTTTCAGCGTTTACTTACCGCCCGTCGAGAGAGAAAGAATCGGTGGCCGGGCGAAGGAAGGAACCGATAGTTAAGCGATCATCGAAACGAAAGAATCGCGAATCGAAACAATCTCATTGTTTCTCAATAAAAATGGACGGTGAAATGACTCCGGCGAAACTCACCCACAAGTGTCGTCTTCGCCCCACCCCCTCTCTTTCTCTTTCTCTTTCTCTCTTTCGCTGTAATTAATTGTTCGATGTGTAACTAATCGCAGGTGTCGTTCCCTCGATCAATCACTCATTAGAATGGTAATTAACAATAATACCGTCGATTAATCATCGGAGTACTTATCGATAATTTTATTCACGCACAATCGCCAAGATAAAAGACGCGTTATTGAGTGGTACAAATCCGTAATTGATTGATCCTCTCCGATGAATTCTTTTTCCTTTTTCCTCCTTTTCACCTTCCTTTTTTTTCTTCTTTCTTTTTCTTTTTTCCTTCTCGTGACTAACGCTCGTCCCGAGCAAAAAGCAGTTTTTATTTGGCGATTTAATCCCCGCAGGTGCGTTAATAGCGCGAGTCATTAAATAGAATCATTTGTCCGTTACAGCTTTTCTTAGGTCGACAGACCGCCTGAGATGCCCGATGTTATTAATATAACTGCGTCAAACTATCGACTATCGAGTATCGCGCGTAGTTCAACGTAGCTCTGACGAGTGGATTATGCCGGGAAATCTCTTCGAGACACTTTGATCCTTTCACTGCCACTCCCGGATGCTTTCGTTGCCGTATCGCAACGCTATCCTTCGATTTGCATTCGATCGATTTGGAGAGAAAAGAGAGGAGAGATACGTCGTTGCTTAATTTCGAAGGACATCCATTGATGGCGGTGCCATCCGTTAAAATCAGAATGAACGACGCGATGAGATCGGGATTCGTCGCGTTCGAATCATACCGATTTCATTGAGTCTCCGACGCGATATTGAAAAGTCGCGAGATCGATCGAGCGATATAACCGGCCAGCCCGACTAACAAACTCGTAACTCAGTGAAATCGATCTGGTTTTTCTGGCTGCGGCTGACTAACGCGACTTTCAACCGCTGTCGTAACTATTATCGACGATGTACTCTCGCGTCGTGAGCGTATATATTACTAGATGGCTAGTCGCGAGCCGTGTCGGTCGATCGTTTCACGGTGATTGGCTGTACCGATTCGCTGCGGCGCGGCGTCTTCTCGGAAGGCCCGTTAAAAATCGACAAGCATCGGCCGCTCTTTCTACCTTGTAACGACGATTCGACTTTTCCTTTATCTTCGAGCTCGTCCGCGAGAAGGGAACGGCCAAAGACAGGTTGGATTTCCAATGGAACGCGATTACAATCGCGGTAATTCGACGGTGTTGCTTGATACGACGTCGCCTTAATCGAACGTTGGATCATAATTTAACTTTGAAAGTTTCGAGAATCGAAGGAACGGGAACGTACGGGTTTGTACGGTACGGAGGAAATTAACAGTAGCTGATTCGAACGGATTTACGGCCAACGACACGTTAACGAGGGCAAATGGAAGAGCGCGAGAGAGAGCCCCTTGTTAATTACACCGACCGCCAGGCTAATTCGCCGGATTCGATCGCGCTTTTAATTCGTCATTCCATTAGGCAAAACCAGGGTCTCGAGCGACGATCGGTTGCCGCGTGGCAATATTCCAAACGATAATTACATAGTAGTTGCCAGGTGTATATTTTTTGCTCATCTTCTCCTACTTTTCTTTCTTCCCCGTTTTTCTCTCGCGTGAATCTTGCGCGATCTCTCTCTGGTTCGATCTAAACGACGACGTCTACGCGATCGAGAAAAAGGCGGGATCGGTTTTACGTTTGAGAGATATTTCCATTTGATTTTACCGTTCTCTTCGTCGAAGAATTTTTCGTTGAAGATCCTTTCCTTGTCGATCTTCGAACGCGTTGAAAATTGTATTGGAAGCGAGCGAAACGTTCGCTCGATGCAAGCGAATCCGGCGTAAAAAGAGCCGAGACAGCTACACCAGATAGGGAAAACGATTGATTTCAAAGCGTTGATAGAGGAATCGCGGTGATTACTATGACGAGAAAAGTGTTGGGAAACGCGTATAGGAAGGGGTCGAGGATCGATCGTAGGAAACGATCGGAGTATTAATTTTCTGGGTTGATTGTTGCGTGTAATTAACATATCAATCGAGAGGGGAATTATTTCATACTCGTGCACGCTGTTTAGGTTGGTCTGTGGTTGTTCGTAGTTTATCGAAAACACCGCTCTATCATTTGTCTAGTCGATAGCCGCCGCCCTTCGGTACGCATCACGCCACTTTCCGCCCCTGCTGCCGTTTGCGGCGATCGCCAGTTGCCGTATCGTACCCCTTCTAGCTAGTTGGTACGTGTCAAGAACCACTACCGGCCGAATAAAAAATAACAAAACTGTTTTCTCTCCGGACGACTCGAGAAACCGGGCTGATCCAATCTATCGGTTAATTTCGATCGCCCGGACGATGCTGCTGGTTTTTTCTGTCTTTTTTTTCTCTTTTTTTTTCGAGAATAAAACGTTGTTGACCTCTGGTTTTATCGTTGCCCTCGAAAGGAGCGACCGAGCTCTAGGGAAACAGCTTTCCCAAGAAATCTCGACGGTCACGACGAGCGCTGATTTATACGGGCGAAAGCGTCGGGCTATCCGCACGAGGCGACCGCGAAGCCTACACGTTCGTAGAACCGTTGGAATGCAACCCTGACGACAGAAATTGTTTTCCAAGAAGGAGCGTTGGCCTACGAACGTTGTTACTCAATACCGTGTAAACTGTCGAACCTCCGGCTGGATATTGGACTCGGGGGAATCGCGGCCAGCTTCCGGGGTTGAATGCGTCCGGTGAAAACGAGGTTGCGCCTTGTAATCGCGCTCGTACGTTGACGCGATTTTCCCGACCGCTGAGAGATACGGAAATCGTTCGGTCTGTCTGTCAACGACGCCGCTGCAGCCGCTGACACGGATCGTTTAACTCGTGTTAATTAACACCCAGACGCTACATGGTAAGAGCCGATTTACCGAGATATCGGAGATGCGTATAGGCTGGAAATTGTAGGATAAGCATAGAAATTACTAGCTCCTATATGCTAAGGATCGTTTATTCTAGAATTAAGAGTTCGAGCCATCGAGAAGAAGTTAAGAAGTTAATGTTTTATTCTGTAACAATGTCTTAGAGAATCGGGGAACAGTGAGAAAATTTGTAGATATTGAAAAGAAGGCGTTCAAGACACTCGTAGCTCGAATTTTACTTTGTACCGTTTGTGCCGAATAGCTGAAATAACGCGAAAAACGAAAAGAAGAAGGGGGAAAGAAACGCGATCTACTTTTTTTTTTAGTCCGCTCGCGAAAGGCGAAACCTGGCTGTCTCAGGATTGTTTCCCCGTCGTTTAATGGGAACGTTTTCGAACGCAAGTACCTACGGTAGCTACGTGGACGCGCTGCCTACGACGCATTGTCGCGGGAGGATCCTCTTGGGAACGCGGTGCCGGCGTGTTGACTCGTTTGCCAGGAGCAAGCTCGTAAACGCGCTCGCGCTCGAAAGGCGCACGCGTGTTTACGCACACACGGATACGCGTGCAGACCGCGCGAAGGGAAGAGAGAAAAAATGCTTAGTGGCTTCTAATTGCAGAAGTGACGACGCCGTAACTAATGACCGGGAGACGACGTCCTGTCAGTAGCCGCGACGAGACGAGCGTCCCTCGACGAGGTGCGGACGAGCGCGCATTTTAAATACGCCAATGAAAAACATGGTCTGTGCCTGGCTCTTGCTTTTCTGCTTCCGGCGATCCTGTGTTTACCGTTGCGTAGAAAGCGTTCGCTTCTTGCGCCGGTGATCGCCGGACCGATAGTTAAACTCGCGTAAACGAGGTAGCTTCTGCCTTCTCGCTCGCTTTCCGTGCGAATTTCCAGCCCGATGAAGATTAACGTCGAATCGTGTAGCAAAAACCGGCGGATTATGTCGTAGTATACTCGGAATATAACGTACGATACGAGACTCTGCGAGTGTTAGAAGAACGCGGATCGAGCGCGTTCGATCAAGAAATTGCAGTTGAGATGAAAGTGCGTCAATTTTCACGTGACGTAGAATCGAGAGCCCAACGGTAGGAGGAATGCCTGTGATAATTACGCTAATCAGCGGCACGTGAATCGAGGGACTGTGTTGGGACGATTTGAAAGCCGGTAAAAGCGGGCGAAAGGGGACTGGCGCCGGAAATAGAAACGGCGAGGAGAGAGAGGGTGAACGCGCGACGCTCGTCACGAAGATGAAGCAAGATGGAGCAAGATGGAGATCTGAGAAAGAAGTCCGTTTTAATAGGATCATCGCACCGCGGCCAAACGGCTCTTGAAACGTCTGTTATTTCAAGAGACGAGAAAGAGATGTCTCGTCGTGGAACGATACGTTGCTACTTGCATCGGGCGCGACGCGTTCGAAGAATTATGTTGAGCGAGGCCAACCCCCTCTAAGCGTCGTGTCTCTCGTCGACGAACGCTCTTTACCGTAACCGTTATTCATTCATAGGCTTGGTAATACGGTTTAATTAGAGACGAGAATCGAGTTTCGTTTTGCTGTTTCACGCGACGGTGAATGGACGAGATAGCGCGTTCTCGGTTGCTGGATCTCGACTGTCTAAAATTAATTGGTTGCTCGAGGTTACTAAGTAGAGCAAGCAGCGACGATGCGCGTTCGTTTCGGCATTCCGCTTTCGGACCAGCGTCCCGTGCACTTTCGCGTAAACTTTCGCTCAAGTTCGAAGATTCGCAGTTTCATTCGAACACGAATTGATTCGAAAGTCGCGAAAACGCTACAGGGAGAACGAGTTTAAACGATCGGCAGAAGGTTCGCGTACGAGAAGGGCGAACACGAGGCACGCGCGACGAAAACATATCTATTGTGCGGGACACGGCGGGTAAAGCTAGGACGGCGGGGGCAAATAAGTCGGTTCAGGCAGGTCGTAAGCCCGGCTACGAAGAAGACGAAGGAGAGCCAACTGTTGGCGTCTTCATCAACGGCTCCGTGAAGAGGGACCACCCATCAGGAGCAATATCGTTTCATCAGTCGCTAATATCACTGCTTCGAGTGGTTCAACACCTTGTAACACCAGGTGGGACGTTAACGGCGCCGCAGGAAGTCCTAATGAAGACAAATCTTACCCAAAATGGCGGCCATACTTATTTCCTGCTCCGCCTTTCGCTCTCTTTGCCCGCTCTCTTTTTTTTTTCCCCCTATCTCTTTGCTTGTCCACGTCGTATCGCCTGCGATCGATTCGACGTTGGCCATTTTCCCTCTGCTACTATCGAAATTGGAACGGTCTGGCTGATTAAATCTCCTATTGGGAAATCAGCCGTTGAAAAGAATCGGTGTTTGCTCGTCTAGCCACCGATCTTGCGATTCGTTCGAAGAGAAGGCCGCGAGTGATAAATTTTAACAGGGAACAGGGGCAAAAGTAACGCGGTAAATCACAAAGATGTTGCGAATCCCCCGTCCGTTAATCCGACAGGGGAAGGAACGATGAATATTGATGAACCGGAGGATGTAGGTGAGGTGTCGGGGTCGATAAATCGAACGGAGTCAGCTGGCACGGAGTAACTCGTTTGACGTGTCAATTTGCATCACAGCGAAGAAAGTATTTTTACCGCGAACCCATTCAATTTACCCAGAAATTACCAGAATCTACGAACGAAAGAAGCGACGTCCTCGTACTACATCATCGGCAAACCGACGATTCGTTTCGTCAACTTCAAAGACACGGGGCGTAAGCGTGAAGCGAATCTCGAAACAAGAAACGGCACGAAGGAAAGAGAAAGGAAAAGGGAGCGAGGAAGAAAATGGCATTTATAAACCGGCGAAAAATCAAACGATAAATCTCCGACGGTGTTCTGCGGTTCTGCCCTTGGGCCTAAACGACTAAATAAGTGTTCCAATTTCAAAATTACCCGCTAAACGATTTGTGGGCCGGCAGAAAATATATCGTTGACATGTGGGCAAAGCCCCTCGGGTTAGCCGGGGGAGGGAAGGAAGTTCCCGGCAGCTCGAGAGATGGAAAAAGACGGGAAACACGGTCGACAGACGGAGAATCGTGGTAGAGCTGGAGAAGCGAGAGAAAGAGAATAAAGAGAGGAGAGGAGAGAAGAGGAGAGGAGAGGAGAGGAGAGGAGAGGAGAGGAGAGGAGAGGAGAGAAGAGAGAAGAGAGAGAACGAGAACGAGAAAGGACGCGCATGGTTGCCGCTGGGAGACAAATGACCGTCGACCGACGGAAGACACATCCAAATTGCTCCACGGTGTCGCTGTCCCGCCTCTTTTTACGTGTCCCCTTTACGTATATCCTTCGTGGCGTCCTCTCGAGTCACGAGCGAACGACCTATTAGCAAAATATTCGGGGAAGCGGCGACGCGTGCCACCGGCGAGCTTTTCTAACGAGTATTTTGATACCGGCGATGCCTCGGATGTTAGCCCGTCACCGGACAGCCTCTGTCTTATTTATAGGACACTCGCGAAACGTTTCCTTCGCAGCCGATGGTACACGGAGTCGGGGGGTTGGGCATCGAATAGTCGACGGGGGTGGTGACGGCCGCCTTTCACCTTTCTCGCGAACACTCGAATCGATCGCGTCGTTTGGATCGATCATGCGATAATGCAACTTTGATCCTAATACTCGGTGATATCGAAGGTAGAATCGAAAGGTATTGGTGTTTTAGGATCTCAAATTTGGCATACCTATGTTCAGGCTGGAAGTTGTACTTTTCTTCCACGCGATATATTATGGCGTACAAACGTAAACACGCAACAGGAATAAAAGATCGTTGAATGGTCTTATCTAGAGAACGGCCGGCGATGCCGTGACAGGGATCCAGCGGATAAATCGGTTAATGATCGATTAAGATACCTTCGAATTTTCCACTTATCACGATACAATAAATTTATGAGATCGTGGAAGTAGCCTCGTTCGATGGAGCAACGCATCGGTTATTATCGGATCCGTAGGCTGTTTCCCTTCCTCTTTTTATACCCTGTTCCTCTTGTCTCGCGATTCATGCCGCTAACCGGTCGGCTAGTTTTTCGTCTCGCTCCAAAAATCACGTCGATGGGCTTGCAGGCAGGTCGTTCTTCCAGCATACCTGTCTGCCACTCGATAATTCCACATTATACACGCTTCTACTTTCTTTGTGATCGCTCTTAACCGCCCAGCTCGTATATACGTTAGTATCTCGAATAACTACACGTCGAACGGTTCACGAACCTCCCTTCGTTCGATATTCTCTTCTTTTTCTAGTTAACGAACGCGGTAGAAACTCGTTACAGGCATTCGAGCAACAGCGGATTCTCAGCCAACGATTATCGAGATTACGACGTTTCAAAATCAATATAGATTACTATGTATTTTATAAAGAGTGGAGAAACAGATTCTCTTTCGCTGTAAGTATTGGTCAGAGAGGGAGAGAGGCACACAGAGAGATAGAGGAGAAACGCGGTTAGTATCAATGTTGTTCCGCGTATAGCCGAAAAACGTAATAATTTTTACGCGGTCGAATATCGCAAGAATCTTTCGTCGAATGCTGAACAGAGAGAAACGCAACAACGCTCGTTCAGTTCGAGTACAAGGAGCGAGAAAGCGTTTCACGCGTATCGTCCCACACGGAACGGTAATACACGCTCGTTAGTCGACGTTGGTCGCGCGTTGTTTCTCCGTTCTTACGAAACTCTTCTCTCGTGGAAATCAAACGCTTCTTCCATATTTCCTTCAGATTACCCTTTGAATTACTCTACGGATTACCCTTCGCATTGCCCCTCGGATTGCCCGGTTTCCGTTTTTCATTCCATCTCCTCTGCTACGTACTTTCAACAACGAAACGTACCGATCGATAAGCGGCATTCGGAGAAATTATTAGTAGGATGAGTGAGCGGATCGATCGAATTTTCCTAAGCGAGGGAACCGTGTTCACGGTTCGACCGTATCAAAAGTCAGTTAACGAGAAACCGTTAGCGAATAATTTATTGGATCGGCGGTGACCGATCGTTTGAAAATCGTCTCTTAGCTTCTATGCCTATTCTACTCGAGCGGTTCCTGTTGGAGCGGAACCAAAATGGCCGCCGAACGCTTTCGTCCCTGTTAGCCAGCCGCGTTTTCACGAGGCCACGTTCGCTCGGATATATGTACCGATCGCAAGATATCCTTCGGTGATTGCATCAGGGTTCCTGCTGACATTTATTATCCAACTTTTTATGCGTGCCGTTCGTTAAGGCAGGCTGGTTTTGTACACCGTAATTAACGCGCGATTTATAATTTCGTTTCTCAGTCCGCTAATTTCATTAACCCACGCACCGTTCTGCCGTAATAAAACTTTCTTACGATTCGAAACCTATTCTATGATAATTCTACATTTACAATAGTAACGTAGCTTTTTCCGACTTTGCTCGATTTTCTTTCGTCTTCGTGAAATTCAAATTCTCGCGGGAAACCCACGGGAAAATAAAAAAACGAGGAAACGGTTGTCGGTCTTCGGCTCGTCACGCGTCACCGTCGTTTCATTTCGCGGTCGTTCAGCGGCCCATAAAAAGTCACGAAATTTACGGCAGCACGCGCGAATCGACCTCTGACACAGGCCACCGACAGTATCGATCGTACATCCCATTGCCGGTGGAACGCGGCGTACGAGGCGGTTAAGCACACGAGGCGCCTGAACATGTGACAAAAAACGTCAGTAGTTGAAAAAAAAAAAGAGGAAAAAAAGAAACGGATCCAAAGGTGAAATTCCAACTGCTCGCTGTACAGGTAGGCTATCTCCATCGCTTGTACTCTATCAGCACGGTATCAACAGCGGACGGACACGCCAATTGGCGTGCGGAAACTCGGCTGCCACGGCGGTATCGAGTGCCAACGCGATGACTTCCGCTTGAAGGGCCGTCGTACGTCTGCGGATTAACGCGTTAAAATAAAATTTACGTTGATAGCTTATTAATGGCGGACAGGACGCGAGACGAATGACGCCGCTGCTTTTAATATATTCGCGGTTGTAATCGACGGAGAGATACCGACCAAGGAGGAAACTTGGAAGTTAATGACGCACGACCGCTTTGCAACTTTGAATCGACGCCCGTAACGTCTACGGTCCTCGCGTCTTTCGAATAGTTTCCTCGTTTTTCCATTTTCCCCTTCTCCTCTTGCCTCTTTTATGAAAGACCGTCGACGATCCATCGCCCCTTTCGCTCGTTTCGCTCGTTTCGCTCGTTTCGCTCGTTTCGGAGAAACAAGGCAGAATGGACAGGGATAACAGGTCTCGTAATGAAGCGCGATTTCGGCAGAGTCACCGTGTTAATCGAACGACCGTTGCTGGCCACCTGTGGTCCACCTAGCTAGAGAGTGCGGCAGGTGGTCCGATCGTCTTCTCCTTTTTCTGTGATCGACGGTATCGGAAGCGACGAGGGTCGCCCGACGCCTCGTCGATCCTTTTCTTATCAGCCAACGCCGCTTCTTTCGCTCCTTTTCTTATATTCCTGATAACGATGAAATGAAACTATAAATTAGGGCATTCCACGAAATGAAACGAAATTCTCGGAGTTTGAACTCGCGCCATCGAATTGGAATCGATAGATTAAGAAAGAAAGCGTAATTGGTAAAAATACAAATGTATAGAAATACGCGCAATGCGTATCATCGCTGATACGACTGAGGGAGTTGAGTACGAGTCCGCGCAAGGTTCTGTCTTTAGCTCTCTGTAAAGAGGGATGATGCAGAAGCGAGAAGAGGGTGCTGACGAAATACAAAGTACCACATAATGACGAAGAAAGGTGAGAAAATATACGGGACGGTGAGAGGAGGGGAATCGTGGAGCAGCAGCAGCAGCAGCAACAGCAACAGCAACAACAATAACGGCGAGATACGGAGAAAGAGAAGCATTGCGAAAGGACGAAGCGGCGAATTCGTGAACATCAAACGAATTAAATCTCCGCGGCGAGTCAACCGCAGAAACTAATATCTCTGCGAGCTCTCTCGTTTCTTCCGTTCTCCGTCGCTTCTCAGTCGTTTCTCCGTCGCTTCTCTTTCCTCGACCATCGCCTGCCATCGTTGTATTTCTGGATTCTGCTTCGAGAGATTCGAGCCCCGCGCAACAGACAAAGTGTAGGACGACGGGACGACAAAATTATCGTGCACTTTTCTCGCTCGAAACGCGGCGCACCCGAAAAGAAAAACCGTGCTCGCGTACGTCACGTTCGGACGGCAGATACCGAGAAAGGGGAAAACGAAGCGAGGGTAGAATAGAAAAAAAGATTGCTTCTAAATGGAAAACGACGACGACAACGACAACGACAACGACAAGAAGCAACTCGTAAACCGAGGCAAAACGTTAATCTTTACGATGGATGCGGAGCATTTTTGCGGCAGCTTCTCCTTAAACAGCCGTCAGATGATAAAGTAGCGGCGAGACGATGTAATTTTCGAGGTAAACGAGCTGGTACGAGCGTAATTAGCACTGCCACTTGTAGCAAGCCAGCGCGTTAGACGCTTACAATTAGACAATTCCTTGGATTGTAAGGGAAGAGTTCTCTGAGCAATAAAAAGGAAGGAAAAAAAGAGGGCGCAAGGAACGGACTCGATCACCGGAGGCATTAAAACGGTGAATCTGCATGCTTTACGGCGATGTAATAACACTTTCGGTGAACGCTAAACGCTCTGCTATCCTACTGGTAATTAAGTAGTTTCCGGGTGTGGTTTAGAAAAGTAGTCGAACGTGTCCACCGTGCCGGAGGAAAAACAAGCGCGGATAAAACCGAGAAAAGCGGATAGAAAAGCGCTTCTCCTTGCGCGCTTGGGGGGGGGGGGCGTTACGAAAGCAGTTTCCGTCGGTAATGGACATCGTAATAGATATTATCTTGGTCGATAGGTGCCGATAACTTGGCGTGGATACGTGGCGGCGAAAGTCCACAGGAGATGCTCGACCGAATCGCGAACGCGTGGCGATCGAGAGCCGCGAGAGCCGACGCCGTTAACCCCGGTAATATACAATTAAAGGATCGAAATCGCGTTCTTAAGCGGAATATACTGTCCGCTTCCTCGGGCGGTTGTCAACGTTCGTTCGAATTACACGTTTCGCGAAACGTATCTTTCGTTTCGAGTCGCGATTTATTCGGACACCAATTTTCCAATTACTTTGGATTAAACGGATTAGAGATCGTTCTATTAAAATCCTCTGCTCAGGAACAAAATATGTCTCCGATAGATCACCGATTTGTCAACGTAATTAGTCGCGTCGATAAATCGACAGACGAGCGATTAAATACAGAGTTTTCTCTGCTTGGGAAAATTTGTTCGATTGGCAAAGAAACAAAGGGAGGAGAGTCAAGGGGTGAAGATATCGCGCGTTTAAAACGACGGCGAAAGAATGACGGAAGGTTGCATCCTTGAGGCGAACGCTTACGAAGCAAGGCCGATCGCTGATCGGCGAGGTAGTTTTCAAGCTGGACTGTACAGTCGGGTTGCGCAGGTGTGACCGATGGCGGCGTTCTTTGATCCTGTAGAGACTCCGCGGCTACCTTGTCCACGACTCATCGGCCGCCTCTCTTTTTCGTCGCTCGGTTCGATTATTTCCTAATGGCTAACGCCATCGCGAAAACGGCCGTCGCTAATCTCGCCACCGTTTCCCGCCGCGTTCGGCTTCCTGTGTACCCTCCTTGAGGGATCGCCGAAATGGATGGAAAAAATTGCGAGCGTGTCGCTAAAAACGAGCGCGCGATGAACTGTTCAAACGACTTTATCGTTTAGGAAAGTACAGCTCGATTCAAAGTGGACGGCGTGTGGACGTTGATCGTTGGCGGTATCGCGAGGCTTACGAACGGCGTTTGCCCGACGATAAAGTCAGCCGCGGATGGATTCTCGGTTTTCTGTTGCTAGATCGACGGCCAATTTCGAAACGGTAGTAGATACGAAAGAAAGAGTACCAGAGAAATATTAATATCGAATCTCTGTAATTCTGAAAGCAACTCTATAACTCGAACGCTCGAACAATTATCGTATTAACCGCGCATTTCGGTTCGTATCGTCCGCGTCCGTCAAATTGGGATCGTTTCGTCGAGGGCACCACGGCCGAAAGCAACGAAAATTCCAGCATCCGGTGTGGACGAGAAGCTCCGCTGGAATCCCGTCCTCTGAACACCGTGACGAATAGGTAATACGATTTTTATGGAGAGATCCCTACCACCACACGAAAATGCATCTGATTTGTGGCCGTGGAAGCTGTGTGGAGCAACACCGTGCGGGAGAAGGGACCCTGTTCTAGGTGCCGGGCATTCAAACACGCCCGACCATGTCCGATTCGTTTTGCATTTCTCCTCTAGCCGCGTCTCGTTCGGAGATTAAGAAATTTCGATATTAGAAAGAGGACTAGAAAGAATCGGCCCTCGAATTTCAGGACCTATTTATTTATGGTGGGACGCTTCGTATACCGGGATGCTCCGTTTCCAACACTGCGAATTCGTACATCTTAAAACGCGAAATTTCAGAGCTTTCGAACCGTTGGAAACGATTACTCTCTACGTGTACGTGTCGTACGGTCGAAGAGACTCGTTCGATGTTTCTAACTCGATATTTTCTATTAGGCGAAAGAATTTTTTGATCGTGGTCGACGCGATGACTACCCACATCTGTTGCTAACGATATGGAATAGAAATCATTAACGTCCTCGATTCGATGGGATTCGCCGACAAGAAGTCACGCATGCCTCGAATCGATTGGTTCTACCTTATTTCTCCGCGCACACGTTTCCGCAATCACGTTTCTTTACCTTGAGCCGCCGGACGAGAAACGTGGGAACGATCACGTGACACGTAATCACAAACAACTCGTTGGTACTTGAAACTCTTATCAACGGGAATCGATTCTATTAACGCGATGAACGCGTCGAACCCGTTGCAACGAACACGTCTCGTCTAACCATCTGTCGAACCGTATTTGTTGCAGAGCAAGCGAACCACCTAAACCTGTTCAACAACCGGCAGCAGCCGAAGAAGAAGCGCAAGAGTCGAACGGCGTTCACCAATCAGCAGATCTTCGAGTTGGAGAAACGATTCCTGTACCAGAAGTACTTGAGCCCGGCCGACAGAGACGAGATCGCCACGCAGTTGGGTTTGAGCAACGCTCAGGTAATCACGTGGTTCCAGAACAGACGAGCGAAGTTGAAGAGGGACATGGAGGAACTGAAGAAGGACGTGCAGACGGTGAACCCGCTGCTGGTCGCGCAACATCACAAGACATTCTTGGAGAACGTCCAGGATCTTGGGATCTTGAAGAAACGGCCTCTGCCGAGCAGTATGGACGAGAAGTCGTAGGGAACGAGACGCCTCGATGCTCGTCGTTGAGGAAAAACCGCGATTTCTTGCAACTAGAGGCTCGCGAAGGCAGCCGTCTGCCGAGAGTGATCAGGGAGGATAATCGATCGATCGATCGTTGAAAACGTTCCCTGTGTTTCCCTAACGCGACCTGTGGGTGGCTAGGCGAACGTCGAGTCGGATCTTCATTTTCTACGTGCACCGACTCGATAGGGTTACGAGTAGGAGGACCTTCGCAGTTTAGTATCTACTTGGTGCGAGAGAGCACGAGGAAAATACGGGGTCGATCGAGATTATCGTATAGATCGACCGTGATCGTCGCGACATCGTGTCTTTCGGGTGTATCGTAATCGATGCGTAGGGACGGAAGGATAAGGCATAGTACAAAGAAAGCGTCTTCTTCGGCAACGTATCGCGAAGAACGGACGCGAAGACGAAGCCGTTTTGGCGAGATTGTATAGGGTCGGAAGAAATGGGATTTGTTCGCGGAGATAAGGTCGTCCGCGACGTTTCTTCGTCGAGAAGATGTACAAAGACTGAATAGAGTCTGCAAAAGTCTGCAACGGTCTAATAGGGCGGATAATAGGCGTCGTTGGTGACCCGGTCCACAACGATCGTGTCGACGTGTCAAGATGGGGACGCCGAATGGATGATCCTTTCGGAGGTAGCGATTTATCGATCGCTGTAAAATGTTTTGTAAATTAAAGACTGCCAAATATTCGAAGCTAAGCCCCGTCGAGAACCCGTCGATGAAACCGGACGATGTTTTTCGTGTTACAGTCGCGATCGGATCACCCTATTTCATCGGGTGTTTTACGTGGATACTTATGGCAAAGCGTTAGAAGGGAAGCGCGTAAACAAAGTGTAATCCACGTTATATGAAAGAGAGAAAAGTACGTAACGTCCTGTACGAAACGTCGAACGTGTGTCACGTTTCCTTTAGCGAATATCTAGGACGAACTGCTGCGACCGTTCTGCGGACACCTGTACCATATTGTATTTATTTGCGGAAAAGCGAAAGAAGATAATCGTGGTGAATAAAAAAAAAAAAAGCCAAAAGTAATCCAGAGGAAGCATCGACGATTTACGTAAGTTATTAAGTAATTATTATAGCGTATAAATTATAAAAGAGAGCCGTTCAGTCGTGAAGTGCTCGTCGTTGTACATAAGCTATATATATATATTATATATACATCGTTCATCCCTCTCCCCGCCCTCCACCTCCGTTAATATTACGCATAAACGAGATAGATTTGTCGAGCATGATTAGAATAAACGGAAAGGGAGACAACAGGACAAACAAATATAAATAAATAGATAAATAAATAAATGGAAAGAGATTTATAAACGATAGATGGGATACTGCAATATACCTGGTCAACAGTTTAATTAGTGAGCTTTATGATCGCGTAAGATGTAAATCCGTATCGCGCTTGTTGGTCTGCGAGGTGATAGACGCGTGAAAGGGAAGCAGAGAGTGCGTGTGTGTGAACGGAATCTTAGTAGCGTGTATAGTGAGTCGAAATAAACGAAGACATTTAAAATAAAGGCGAGGAATAATTGTGCCCTGTTCCTGGTCCCATCGCTCTCCCTTAAACCGATCCGATTCGCACTCCGAATGGGATAGAAAACAGCAGAGAAGGGTGAGTCCTCCGTGGCGAAACAGACCATCAGATGGACGATTTATTTCAACTCATTGTCCGCAAAACGAGACAATATGCAAAGCGACTACCAAGAAAGACGGTAGACGAAACGATCGAACAACTTTAGAAATGGTCTAGTGGGATTACGTTAGGTACAATTGCGAGTTACGGCTACGAGTTAATACGAGTACACCGTAGAAAGTTTCGCAGAGACATTCGACGCTTTGAAAGGGCTACACGAGGATGAGAATTATTGTCCGGAAATAGCGCGATACACGCGGCCCTTCCGAGAATCTTTTTGATGTTATTCACAGGGTTTACTCGAAGCAGTAATTTATTAAGATGAAGTAAGTCATTTCGCGATCCGAATTCGTTCGCGGAAAGTCTGGTACTCGTCATAACCGAGCCAAACTCCGTTTACACGGAAACTTGCAAAATTCCGAACCAAGTTATATGCATTAGATTGTAATTGCAAACCTAAAGGCAATAATTTCTTAACTTCGAAAAATAAACTTTTTCTACGAGATTCGTTGATTCCAAGCGATTTCGAATCAGTTGCGCGCCTTTACGCGCAAAAGTTTAAGTACGAAAGTTAAGTATGAAGTTACGTTCAAAGTTTATGTATGAAAAGTCACGTATCTCGTTATCTCGTCAAAGATTCTGAAAATATTAATGAAACGCGGATGGATCGTGAAAACTGTCACGTTATCGAACACGATGCGTGAGAAGGTCGACAGCCGTGAACAAACGATCGAGTTTTTAATATACAGTCTGGTTTTAATGGCAATTCGCATGTCGCGCCGTTAGCTTCTGCCTCGTAAATAGAAGAGCTAATCGGACATTGGCAACGTCTCTCTCTCTCTCTCTCTCTTTCTTCCCCTCTTTACCTCGGTCGTCTCTTCCCCGTCTCTGCCCAAACAAGAGAGATATACGACAAGATATCCGAAGCGCGTATTACCGACCTACTTCCTGTTAGCGGAATATCTGATGCTAAACGGAACCATTTTATATCGAGTCTCGTTAATGAGCCCGTCATTAGCCTGTCGTCATTATCTCGATATAAAACACGCGTCGTTACCGCCGTCGTTGATCGATTAATCGAGGCTGAATCTAGGATGTCTATTAGAGGTGTGATTACTTGCGATGAGCATATACACGCTGATTACACGTTTCGCTTGGCTCGCCTCGTGTGCAACGACGATACCGCTTCGAGACGTTCTCCCCGCAATATAGACTTTCGCGATGCGGTTACGTAAAACGCGGCAAAAACTAGGAAAGCGAGAAGAATCGGTGGAAGAAGGAAAGGGCAAGGGAGAAGGAAAAGGCGAAGAAATCTGATTGCTACTTTTCCAGGTATGCACGTATGCGTTTTGAATCTGCTTGGAATAGGAGATTTATTCAGCGTTTGGAAAATCACGCGTCGTTTAAATTCTCCGCGAATTCACTGCGTATCTGGTCGTTGATAAGTGTCGATTGTTTATTGACGTAGACGTTCGATAAAAGACGACGGGTCGATAAAAGACGACGATGGGCGCGTAATCAAAAGATCGTATTCGTTCGAACGGAACAAGAGTGGCGATTCGATTTAGAACGAATCGCGCGCTGGTTCAAACGAGACGTGGCGTTGTCGGTTCGTAGCCGTCGCTGGTATCGACGAGTCCACGTATGAAGCAGTAAGCAAGGTAGCCCACACCGCCCTGTAATTCAAGCGCCGCAACATCCAAATAAAGAATTCATAATGGCGATGATGACCACCGCCAATTTTCTCGATATAGCCGATACACCAATAACTCAACCGATATCCAACCGGTACATCAACGTAATTTCGCTTATTGTCCGCGGGTCCGGCCGAAACGAGAATGACATCGTTGGAAAATAAAACGATGTTGAGCCGACATTATCGAGCCGGATACACGCGTTATCGAACGAAGGACGATAAGAAGAGCAAACAATCCTTCGCAGATAATTAATCGTGTCACGCGACCACCCCCGTTTATTTGTGCACCGTCGTGAAATTACCTTGCTTGTCCTTTCTCCTCGTCCGATTTATTCACGCTTCTGCTAGCTGCGAGAACCGCGATGCAAATTGGTCCTTGAAAAAAGGCTTCGTCCTTCATAGGGTTTTTGGTAAATTGGCGATCTGCGATTCAACGCGCAGTTACGTTACAGTTTGTTCGACGATTCGTTTAATCTCTCAAGGACACGGGAACGGGTCTAACCACCAACTCAGAGATACGACGTTTTTATATTCATTTTCTTCGAATGGCTAATATAAATGTTCCAATTAGTATACCGCGACCGGTGGTATCGTAATCCGAAAATGGAGGCAGACGGGCACAAACGGAGTCCAAATAACTCGGAAATCGGTGATCGGTACTTTGCTGAAAGCGATTGGCGCTTTGCATAATCCTCGAAGCAAAGGGAATTCCTGCGGCACGGCCAGGGCAGAAGATCATTTCTCTGGCATTGACACGCCCACGTAATTCGGACTCATTTACTCGTTGACTCGCTTAACCTGCAGCCAGTCATGCGTCAGTCAGTCGTGGCCCCGCGCGCGGCAGATCCATAATTTCGACGTGATCCGCTTCAGCACGCGAGGAACGAGTTTCCCTCGGTCCACGATGTAATTAGACAGCGTGAATCTAGGCTGGACCCATCAACGGGCCTCGTTAATACGATATCCGCCGGATGGTCGCTCGTTGCGCGCCCAAATCTTTCCTTCCTCCTTCAGCCGCTTTCTTCTTCCACTTCTTCTTCTTCTTCTTCTTCTTCTTCTTCTTCTTCATTTTCTTCTTCTTCTTCTTCCTCTTCTTCCCTCCTTTCCCCATCCTTCGTTGTCGTTTTCTCGGCCCTTCTTTTTTCCAGCCGTTTTTTAGATTCCCCGTAGACCGACTGCTCTGTGCTCGTGAAGGAACCCTCTCTACCTGCCGGGGTCTTTGATCTTCCTCCTCGCCAACGAGTTTCATTTACACGGAAGGTGGACTTTTTTTCGGGGCGAAACTAGCCACGCTAACGAGAACTCGCGAACTACGATTCGGTGGCCCCTTTTCGATCTACGCCTCCGTGATGGACGTGGACGAGGCTAACTGGCATACTAACGAAATCTTTGCGCTTCCAACGAGATAAGAACGCAGAATTCGCACGAAGGACCGACGTCAACGAAAACCCGCGCCAACCTCTATGAACGATCCCTTAATGCACACGGAAATTGGATTCTAGTGAATTCTCTACCCGCTGAAAGGGATAAGAGACCAAATCTGTCAGAGTTTAACGAAGCAGGACCGGCCGTGAGTGCTAACAAAGTCTTTGTGATTCGAACAAGATAAAAAACCTCGATCTACAAGAGCTACGCCGTATCCTTGCGTATCTTTACGTACGCGCATCACGAAAACTAGCTTTTAATTAAATCTCTGTTCACCGAACTGTGCAAGAGTCTATCTCGTCTGATCCATCGCCTAGCTAGATCCACGAGAGCTGAACGCTTTAAAAAACACGAAACTATCTCTATATTCGGTAATCGGACGATCGAACGACAACATTTTCTCCTCTCCTGCGTAATACTACGGAATCGTTGGTTTGTCGTCGCGACGTCGTCGTCGTCGTCGTCGTCGTCGTCGCCTTCGTCGGTGGCGGCGACGGCGGCGGCGCGAACGGGACAGCTGATGAGCCGGTGTCCCCGAAGGCGATCGGCCGAGACCAATCAGCGTCCGTCCGTTCGTCCTCGCCCTAATGACACCTGCAGGCTAAAAAGCCATGATATTCAACAGTCCGGACGCTAACAAACTCTTGGTATCGTGCGATCCACACGAAAATCAACGCACGACCGATTCACCGCGATCGCGTAACATCTCGTGTGTCGACAAAAATCGCGTAATTCGTTCTAGTATTATCGTTCTTGGAAGATGCTTAGAGCAGAGACATTTCTGAGAAAATTGCACGATCGTCGTGTAAAGTATCTGACGAGGATGTTCGAGGGATAAGAAGATCGTGTTGAGACCTTGAAGTTTCAAAGAATTGTACGATTAAAAGATGGATGACTCTGGGGTTTCTTTTTTTTTCAATAATAGAGATAAGAAGTTGTCGGAAAGATTCGATGAATTTTTCTACATCAAAAGCCAGACGTTTTTCGTGTAATAGCGAAGAGGCAACACGAAGATAAACACGGCAGATTACGTAACTCCTTCCGTGTTACGCGGCGAATAAGGAAGCAGGTGGAAGCTGCAGGACGTCGAAGCGACGTAAATGATAGCACGGTATCGGTCGCGCGCCGTTAACGGGTCCAACGATTTAATCGGTTGGCCAGTTTCGCCGGGTCAATCGTTTGGCCATGTTCGCTCGATTAATCATCGTTTGACAGTTAAATGAACGGTTGGCGGGAATTAGTCCCGATATTCGTACGGGGCTCTATTATAGGAGGTGGACGGTGTTGTCCGCCTTGGAGATCGGCGTGCGCGCCAGTGTCGAAACGGGCCACGTTTGTTTTCTAAGTCGCGAGTCGCCGCCGGTTAGTCATGTACCGTGCAATTTTCCGTGTATGTGTCATTAATATCCTCTGTGCTCGTGCGG
Organism: Bombus pyrosoma; assembly: GCF_014825855.1. Taxonomy (NCBI): domain Eukaryota; kingdom Metazoa; phylum Arthropoda; class Insecta; order Hymenoptera; family Apidae; genus Bombus; species Bombus pyrosoma. The sequence continues at coordinate 4,511,816 of NC_057770.1, read as the reverse complement.
CGGTCGCTAGCAAATTAAGCCATTTAATAAACGCGTTGGACACCGGTTCAGTCGGCTTCGATAGCCCATGAACGCTAACTAGATCTGTCCGACGCGTGTATCGTTCGCCACGGTCGCCGTTAGCCGAACGATCCCGTGCGTATCGACGTTAGAAAACGTGTATCGGCCGATGCTCGAAATCGTCGACAGTGCACGGTCGGAATAATAACAGGGAAAGCCGGTAGACTGGAATAATAAATGATAAAGTTGCCTAGCGGAAGTCTGACGTCGATTTCATTCGCCTGACAGCCTGTAAACGTCAAAATCAGACCCGTCAATCATCCGTTCTGATTACCCGTTCGATCATTCCCGGCAAACAGTCTGTCCGACGGTACGAGTCCTCGATGACCGCTAATTACGACGACCGTAGGTATATCGGTATCGGCGTTAGACGCACCGCATGTCCATAAAATATACTCCGATCGAACAATCTATTTTCCCATTGTCCACGATGTGGAGCGTACGATATAACGTATCGAAGAACGGACGAGGCGAATCAACGGCTACTTTTCCCTCGTGAGCTCCTAACCTATCGAACGGAAACGCATTAACTCATAAACGAACGAACGAATGGATTTTACTCGTTTCGCTGCATAAACGCTCGAAGCGATACAACTTTGCGTTTCAAATGCTGTTAACCGACACCTCGTACTGGTATTCGACGAATGGTACGATCGTTAACACGTTTTATACTGCGCCGTTTTCGCTCGACTTTTCCATACGGATCGCATGTCCCGTCGATGGTCGGTGTAAAGCGGCGATCTTAAAATTAAACAATTTGTTTCGCGGTCGAAACGAAAAATGACGCATTACGTACGAAACCAGCTCACTTGTCTCGAGACCGACGGTATATTCGCGTGTCGATTCGGACGAAATCGATTTGCAATACGAAGAGCAAAGATTTCGTTTTTCACTCGTCGCTTATTTATACATATATACCCGCTTTTCGTTCAACGTTACAGCTCCGTCATCGACTTTTCGTAGAAATTTGATAAATTTACAATTTTCGTCCGTTTAAATGCGTTATCCTTGCGTATCTTTCTGTTACATGATTTTTCATATATGACGTCATGTTTGAGTTTCTTTGTTAGAAATTCTACCCTTTAGTGGTCGATGGCCTTACACCATCGCATCGAAACCGCAAAGATATATCAACATCCGCAACTTTGCTCCTTTTCGAGCGAAAGCAATTAACCAAGTCATAGACAATCGCATCAATCACCGGTAGAATCATCGTCGCAACGACCTAAACTAGTCTTAGGAGGATACCTAGGGGGCAGGAAAGTTGCATAGGATCGATGTACAGGTCGTTTCACGCGGCGAGGATACGCGCGTATAGAATGATCAGGGATCACGATGACGTCAGGTTGACGGAACGGAACGGGTACCGGATAGGTTAATGGTAAGGAGGCCCAGGACCGGGCGGCAGGGTCTGCCAGCGGCTCGGCTGCTGATTACAGACCTCTGGATCCCCTACACTCTCGCTCTCACCTCGGTTATTGTACCGAGCGAGGCCGGGACATCACTATAGATCACCGGCCGGCCGGCAGTTTGTCCGATCAGCGCGGCCAGAAGTGTTGCAACTCGTAAGCGTGGAGGTGGTCCCGGGCATTCCAGTTTCCAGAGAAATTTATCGGTGGCGTTTCGCGGCCTCCTCCTGATGCGACTCCTTTCTTCGTCCTCGATCCTCCCGCCTCTCGAGACTTGCCTAGCCGTCTTCCGTTCGTTCTCTCGCAGGAAGAAGGGCCGAGGTCATCGTCGATGCGAGGGAACGTGAATATTTCGATGTAATTGGATCGGCCGCGATAGAACGGAACGTACGATCGTACGTCCTGCGTTCTGCGCTATTTAACGGAAGATACACAGGCTGTCCAACGTACGGATCGATCGAAAGGTCGACGAACGTCGGCCGAATCGTAGAAAATGTCATAATCTACGACAGTTGGAAAGTAGGAGCACCGTTGGTCGGGGCCGGTTAACCCAGAGATTTAGGTTCGTCGACGTCTATAGTAGGTTCGGCCGCGGCAGCGTCTACTAGGTGCATAGCGTGGCGTGTGTGTCGGCGCAGGCAGATTAGAGGCCGCGGGATAATTAAGTAGCGCGTTCGACTAACGCCCAGGCTACAACGGTCTGCAGAACGATATCCGATATTCGTGCCATGGATTTCCCTCGAAGAGATTTTGCCGTTCTTTACCTTCAGCTCTATCGGATTCCGATATCTCGAAGCGTAGCTGGTGATATTTCGAACGGTCGGTCCAATTAGCGCTGAAAAATGATACCTAATGGCCGATGCTTCGTTTCAATGCTAAGAGTACGTGGTACATGCGACGCCATTTTCACCCCCTTCCCTTTTACCTTTTTTCTCGTACGATAAATGGATTAAAGAGGAAACGTTGGGAGAAGACAGGTGTCCGACTAACGCGAGAAACAATTACATCGTACGATTTAATCGTCGAAGAAGAGGAAGAGAGGACGCGAGCGCGAGGTAGGATTGTACGGAGATTCGGGGCTGGAATCGGTGGACGGTTACGAGGAGACAAAAGCCGGCCATGGGTTCGGACACAGAGAATTCCACAGATCCCGGGAACACGGCATCACAGCACACGGGGGTTCGGATTATTAGTGAGCGGGTAGTCGTAGAAGGTGTGATTCTGACGTGTCGGACGCCTCTTCTCCGCAGGTGAGAGACCACGAGACCAGAGAACAGAGAACAGAGAACGGACCGGAGAAAGACGGAATCTTCTGATCGGACGGAGAAACGAGAAATCACCGCGGTGAAGAAGAACCTCTTCGTGAGGAGAGCGCGGCAGAGAGAGAGAGAGAGAGAGAGAGAGAGGGAGAGAGAGATGGCGACATCGAAATCGTAGCGACGGAACAGGCCAGCACTCGGAGCACGAGCAACCGAGAAGTGAGAAAGAACGATACGCGGCACGGCGAGAGGCAGAGGAAGGTGAGGAGGAGGGAACGGAAGGGGGTGCAGGAGGATGGCTGGGGTGGGAGAAGATCAAACGAGCCGACAAGCCACGGGGTGGTCTCTACCCGCGCTCCTTTACCGCTCTCTTCCTTCTCTTCGCCTCTGCCTACCAGCCTCCACCTTCTCCTTCGTCCTTCTTCCTCCACCGCTTTCACCGTCTTCCTCCTTCTTCGTCCCCTTCGTTTCTCCTCGGACGCCGTCGTCCGCTCCTTCTCTCGCTCCTTCTCTCCTGTCCCTCGCCTCTATATTATTCATATTTCCACGCTCGTGTTCGGCCGGCTATGTGGTTCGACGATCATCCACACGCTCTTTTCTTCTCCGTGTGCGCGTCGGGCCGCGCGTGTAACGCCCGGGACATGCAATCTCCGCGGGGTCCGCGAGAGATACGCCGACCGGCCGGCAACATTGTGTCGAGAGGCGGAGTGGTCCTTCTGCTTAACTTTTGCACGGTGTTACGCGTTGCCGTGGAAATTCGCGAGTGCGCGAAGGGGATAGCCAGACGGAGAAACGTTCGATCACAGAGAGCCGCTCGATGGCCAATCGGCCAGCACCGATTCGCCATCGGTGCAGTTCCGAGCTTATTCGCGACGCAGACCCGCGTCACAGTCCAACGACGACGAACGGCCGATTTATCGCATCGGAATTTCGCGTCTCGAGAGAGAAGATGCAGCTCCTTTCGACGAAGGAGTACGACGAGTCCTCGAGAACTGGTATACTCGAAGGTTACGAGGATTATCCGCAATGTCGAAATGTGTGTACATTCGCGAAAGAGAAGCACCGCATGGACCCACACCGATGGTCGCATTAATAAATTCGCAGCAAATCACTGCGAGGGTGAGGATTGCGAAGCGAACGGGGCGATTTTAGTTGCAAATCGCCGAGCGCCGCGAGACCCGACAAAGGCTCCATCAAAAGGACCGCTTTTCTTCCCCTCTTTCTCCCTCTTCCTTCGTCGACTCCTTCCACTCGTAGCTTCGCGCTTCTCTCTCTCTCTCTCTTCCTCTTACAACCTGTTTTCTTCTCCTTCTTCTTCGTCTTCTTCCTCACTTCTTCATCTTCTTCTTCGTCTTCTTCTTCTTCTTCTTCTTCTTTACCCTTTCCCTTCTATCATCCTCGTCCTCGGTATCGTGCGTTCTCTTTCTCGAGGTGTTGGTCTCTCGGTGCTCTACGTCCAGCCTCCTTGCCGACTTACGATACGCTGCACGGCGAAGACACTGGTCGTTTCTCGATTTCACCCCAAGTGCCTCTCGAGTTTCTCCACACCTTCGTTATTATCATACAAACATCGACGACCCGATGCCGGAAAAGCTGCGGTCACCCGACCGCAACATTATCCACGCTAATCGTTCCGAGCGAAACCGTTTCTTCGCCTCTCGACGCCCCGGAAACGCCACGACTCGAACGAAGATTCTCCGAGCTTCGATTTACCTTCGACTTGGCAATAATAGATTTGAAATAATCTACGCGAGCAGCTCGTTAATCATACGAAAACGTATTACGAATGCTTCCACCTATTACCGGTTTTTGGTTGTTCGTGATTTATCGCCGTCGATGTAGATATCCAGCAGCTTACCGACGCAACACGCGTCCTACAAAATATTTCCTGCCGTAACGGCGTGAAAAGAAGCAGATAGACGGCAAAAGAGAAAGAGCTTCTCATCGCCGGGCAATAAGGCAATAGGGACAGGTACCGGTGTCGAAGGGACTAGCGATCGTCTCGAAATCCTGTGAAAAGGTAGACTCGGTCTTTTGCGGTAAAAGAACAGACCAGGTGCTGTAAGAAATTAGTGGTGGCAGCGTGTACCGCCCGGCCAGGCCGTCCAGGTCCCTAATAACCTCGCGCCGGATGGTATCGACGATGCTGGTCCACACCGTGTGCAACCCCCCCCCCCTCTACCCTCGACGAATGGCCGGACACCCCTCTGTTGCATTACCCTCGGCATCTATAGCTCAATTTGCCGACACCTCGCTAAGTATAGGTTGGGTGGGTGGTCCTTCCTGGGACCACGAGGCCCGCGAGAGAAAGAGGAGCGAACGAACCCGACCCACGGAACCACGACAGACAGAGGATTAAAGAGGGTGAGAGGTAGTGAAATGGGGAAAGAAAGAGTTTACGTCGTATATCTCGATGAACCATGTGCAACGGACGGGCGAGATCGGCACGGTCGCGTTCGCGCCACCCACCGGACTCGTGGATTTATTTGACGCCAGATGACCCACGCAATTCATTTGGGTGGTTCCGTTTTCAGGGACATAGTCGGGGTCTGGGTTTCAACGCGCGATCGAACGGGCTTGATCGCGAATTTTACACGGTTTCAAGCGGATTTCCATTGTCGTTTTTCATTCAGCGTGATTTTGAGTCGGACGTACGAAGGCCTTGGGTGCGACTCGAGCGAAGGTTATTTTAAGAATCGACGCTTCGTGTATCGAAAGCAAACGTAACTCGTCCGCCGCGTCGTTTATCGTGCGGACAAGCGAGGATTCTTTGCACGAAACACAATTATTGCCGTTAAGAAGAACTCGTTCGAAGGGGAACAGTAAACTGGAAATTCCTCGTCGGTCGGTCTGCCATTAACATCCGAACACCTTTATGGCTACCGATAATTCGCTCTGATATCGTTGGAGGATCGAGATAACAACGACTCGGCCAATTATTCTATATCCGACGATAATTTTATCACGGCTATCGATATAAATTTAAATATGATACAAATAACCTCTACTTTGGACGATTAATTACTGGAACAGGTATCGCGTAACAAATTGAATCGACCAAACAGAAATTACCACATGCAAAGCACGCTAATACGTGCCGTAATTACGGTCACAATTATCGGTGAACGAGTTACGTACTTTCTAAATCATTGGTCTCGTGCCACGAGTCACTTTCTAGACCAAGAAGCGAGCAACCGGTCATAGATCGGATCGCAGAACGCGGCTGTTATCCGCCCGTAGCAACTAATTGAAATACGACCGCGATGAATATTTGTCGTTCATTACGATCATTGCGCGGCGATGTGCCCGAACGGCGATTCAGCCCAGTCAGCAAACCCTGGCCTACCGTCAAACATTTCTTCCACGAACGACCATAGTTCAAAATTAGAGCGTGCGTGCCATCGGATCTGCGAATGCAGCAACGTCGATCGTTTTGCGAGCAGCGAATCGTAAACGGTTGGTCGCCTTTCGGCGCGAAAGCTGGTTCGTTTGTTTGTCGTTGTCGTTAACCGTTGCGTCAAAGTTGGAGGAATTTGATTCACGACTGGAAATCGGTAGAAACGCGAGACGTAACGTACGCGTATACCATATAGAAAATCTTACGTGCGTCACGTGCATCTTCGAACACCCTGGTTATTCGTCGAAGAAATTGCGAGAAAATCTGCGAATGAAACGTTGGAAACAGGGGACGCGATAATAGGCAATGTCGTGGACTCGAGCAACAGCCAAGCCACGGAAATAGGAAGCAGCTAATACGAAGCTGGCCGATTTCTGCTGCTTTCGAAGGAATTTAAAACACTTGTTACACTAGTGGAAGCAGCGGATCGAGGTGCTTAAACGTTCGGGTGTTCTTTTCGCGGGAACGGTAGACGGGAGCGCCAGGAATGCGCTCGAGGACGAATCACAAAGTTGCATGACGCGGGCAAATGAATCAGAGAGAGCGCAGGCCGACGCGGGAGGGTGCACCCTTCTTGTTCTCTGATTTTATTTCCGTTTGCGAATATCGTATAATTAATTCGTGGTTACAGCGTCGTCGACCGTGTTACACAGCCTTGGTCGAGGTGGAATTCAAGCTACGCGAGAATCTTCATCGTCCACCAGGGGATGAAGAAAAGACTACTTGCTGCTTACGGAACGGTACGTCCGATGTTCGATATAACGAGCGCGTAAGGGACTGTTGCTCCAATTAGTCGTAGTGCGACGACTACTCCAATTAGTCGTCGATACGGGCATAGATATTGGCGCTCTTTGTCAAAAGAGCCACTAATCGGTTGCGATCGAACCGATAATCGACAACCGGATTCGTTGATGGGTGAAATTACGCGACGATGCGATATAGCGACTGGAATTTGTAACGCGAAGCGGATGGTTGTTGGGATGCAACGAACGGGCAACTGTACGCGATAGTTTTAATTTGCGATGCAACGCGACGCAATGTCCGAATGACATTGTCAGATCGAAGGAAACATTCGCGCAATTTTAATCGTCGTTGGCGCGAGAAAAGACAAGATTCTTCGATTTGAATCTCTCGTTGAGAGAAAGATTAATCGACGTCGGACGGAAGCTGTATCGCGTTTCAATGGCGTCGTAATTGATCAGAAAAAGGTATTGTTACGCGTTTCTAATTCGTGTACCGGTCGATGGGCTTGTAAAACGTGTAAAATCAACGTAATCCAACTGGTAATCGATCGAACGCGGCGTTATTAGCCGGGTGAG